>NW_015162005.1:248369-271111 GCF_001447785.1 Gekko japonicus | reverse complement strand
AACCTAAACCAGCTTCGTTTCCGAAAAAAGGCACAGCTAAACCGCGATTCTCCAAAGCGCTCCAAGCGGCACCTGACGAGGACCAGGACGACTCCCCGGCCTCTGAGCCTGAACCGGTGGAAAACGAGTTAGTCCTGTTGTGAATGGCGCACAACAGCAGGGCTCTTCGTCTGAGGCGCCGTTAGTGGTGAGAGAACCCCCTTCCTTATTTTTCGTGACTGTTTCGCTTATTAATCAAGTCCTGGGAACGCATGTGCGTGTGAAAGCTTTGGTGGACTCTGGTTGTGGAAGAGACTTAATCAGCCCGAACGTAATTGCAGGGCTGGAAGCGGGCATTAAGCCTTTGAAGTCTCCCATCATTTTCACCCAGATGGATGGGGCCCCTATGAAGCCTTGCATGCACGAATCCATGCCCTTACGGTTAGGGGTGGGGGAGCATTGGGAAGAAAGACCTTTTATTGTAACTCCGGAATTGCAGTTTGCATTGGTACTGGGGGCCCCGTGGCTGTTTTCCCACGACCCTTACATACTTTGGGCGGAGGGGAAGGTTGACTTTGTCTCCTCTAAATGTGTTGCCCATTCTTGGAAAGACCCTTGGGGGGCTCCTCCCGCCGTGACATTGCCTTGCGGGGTTTTAACCGCGGACGAGTTGCTTGCCCTTCCTCCGGAGTATCATGATTTGGCTGAGGTCTTTGGGGAAACTGAAGCTGATGAACTGCCCCCCCATCGCAACTCGGACTGCAGCATTGAACTGTTACCGGGTTGTAAGCTGCCTAAAGGGAAAATTTATGCCATGGGTCCCGCTGAGAAAGCGGAACTGCGAAAATTCATTGACAAAAACCTGGCGCGCGGTTTTATCCGCCCGGCTTCATCCCCCTTCGCGGCCCCGGTTCTGTTCCGGAAGAAGAAGGATGGGGGTCTCCGCTTATGTACTGATTATCGCGGCTTAAATGCAGTTTCCTCCACGAATGCCTACCCCCTCCCTCTCATCAAGGATCTGGTTGCAGAAGCGACTAAGGGGAAAATCTTCTCTAAATTGGATTTACGCGATGCTTACTTTCGGGTGCGCATCCGGGAGGGGGATGAAGGGAAAACGGCGTTCAATACCCCCTTGGGCCAATTTGAGTATCTAGTTATGCCCTTCGGACTTCAAGGGGCTCCTGGGGTCTTCATGAATTTGATCAATGAGGTTCTTCATGACTTCCTGTTCAATGGGGTTGTTATTTACCTTGATGACGTGTTACTGTACTCTCAGGACCTCCCTTCTCATATTAAACTGGTACAAAAGGTCCTCAAGACATTGCATAAGCACAAACTCTATGCGAAGCTGTCCAAATGTGCCTTTCACCAGTCCCACATTGACTTTCTGGGCTACCGCATATCAGGTGGGAGGTTGGAAATGGACCCGGAGAAAGTCAAGGCTGTGCTTGAATGGGAGCCACCCCGAACCCGTCGCCAGCTTCAAGGGTTCTTAGGCTTCGCCAATTTTTATCGATTTTTCATCAAGGGCTTCGCGCAAATTGCTTTGCCGCTTACTGACCTGCTTAAGACTAAAGGGAAGGGGTTTGACGCCACCAAACCAGGGGCCCCCCTTAAATGGTCTCCCGAGTGCGCTGAAGCTCTTGAACGTTTGAAAGCCATGTTTACGTCTGAGCCTGTTCTGGCCCAACCAGATGAAAATAAAAAGTACATTGTGCAAACAGATGCGTCGGACGTGGCCATGGGGGCCGCAATTCTTCAGGTGGGGGATGACGACAAGCTGCACCCTTTGGCATTTGTCTCTAAAAAGTTTTCGGACGCAGAACGACACTGGTCTATATGGGAAAAGGAAGCGTCAGCGATAAAGTTGGCCCTTTCTACTTGGCGCCATTGGCTGGAGGGGGCTAAGGTCCCATTCGAGGTTTGGACTGATCATAAGAATCTTGAGACCCTCAAGTCTCCCCGTATGCTTAATGCCAAACAGCTGCGGTGGGCTGATTTCTTTGCTAAGTTTCGGTTCACGCTCCACCACTTCCCTGGTTCGTCTAACTCTCTAGCTGACGCTTTGTCCCGCCTCCCTCAGCATGAGAGCATGCATGACGTGGTCGTTGACTCTGTGTTCACTCCCGACCAGCTGGGCACTGCTGTGGTTACGCGCGCTCAGGCCCGGAAGCTGCCTACTCCTGCAAGCTCTCCTATTTCACCTCCCTCCCCCCCTCTCGCGGGGGATTGGGAGAGTCGGTACCGTGCTGCCTTTTCTAATGAAGATGAAGCTGTCATCCGAGCTCTGCCTGACTGTGTGCGCAGCCCTGATGGGTTGGTCTACTCTGATCATAAACTATATGTGCCTATTTCTCTTCGCAGGGAGATCCTGAACTCAGCCCACGGGTCTAAATTGTCTGGCCACTGGTGTTTCGTCAAGTCCCTCTAGCTTCTTCGCAGACAATTCTGGTGGCCGCACATGCGCAAAGATCTTTTGGACTTTGTTCGTTCATGTCAAACGTGTGCACTCACTAAATCCAAAGGAGGGAAGCCTGCGGGCTTACTACACCCCCTCCCCACCCCCGTTCGACCATGGGATGTTGTTTCTATGGATTTTATCACTGACCTGCCTCTAAGCAAGGGCAAAACTGTCATTTGGGTGGTGGTTGACTTATTTTCCAAGCAGGCTCACTTCGTGCCGTTCCCCACATTGCCTACTGCTCAAGTTTTAGCCAAAGCTTTCTTTCAACATGTCGTGCGCCTCCATCTTTTGCCATCCAAAATAATTTCAGATAGGGGCACCCAATTTGTTTCTAAATTTTGGAAGGAGTTGATGTCTCTCATGGGGGTGAAACAAGGTTTAAGCAGTGCTTACCATCCTGAGACTGATGGGCAAACAGAACGGGTTAATCAAACTCTGGAACAATACCTTCGCTGCTTTACGAATTACCAACAGTCTGATTGGTGTGATTTATTGCCTTTAGCTGAATATTGTTATAACAACACTGTACACAATTCCTTAGGTATGTCTCCATTTAAAGCTGTGTTTGGGTATGATAGTCCCCCTCTCCCTTTTCTGGTGGGAGAGAGCCATAGCTCTCCTACCGATGCAGGGTCCTGGTGCAAATCCTTGCGAGATGCCTGGCCCCTTTTATGCCAAACATTGGACTCCGCCAAAGCTAAATATAAATACCAGGCTGACAAGAGCAGATCCAAGGAGTGGGAGCTACACCCTGGTGACTATGTCTATGTTTCCACAAAGAACATTAAAATGCTTCGCCCCAGTAAAAAGTTGGGCTGGAAATACATTGGGCCTTTCAGAGTCCGCAGGGTATTAAATGATGTTGCTGTTGATGTTGAATTGCCTAAAAACCTTCGAGCATTGCATTCTGTATTCCATTTCAGCCTCTTGAAAAAAGACACTGGCCAGTGCCAATGGAGGGATGCTAATGTTCAACCCCCGCCTATCCTCATTGAGGGACAGGAACACTTTGAGATTTCTGCTATTCTTGATTCCAAACACAAGCGTGGTAAACTTTGGTATCTTGTGGAATGGGTGGATTTCGGACCCCAGCACTGGGAATGGGTGGAAGAAGGGGATATTCGGGCCCCTTATCATGTTCAGGCATTCCACAAGCAGTTCCCGGACAAACCGGGAGTTCTCCCGGGGAAACCGGGAGGTCTCCCGCCGGGGCCGGGAGGTGGTGGGTAAGTTGGATTTTCGGGTGGGCAGTATGTCAGCTAGCTGCCATTTCAGTGGGACACATCCCATCCCCCTTCTGCCTGCTCCTTGTCCTTATCCTGTTTGTAGTGCCTCTGTAACTGCCAAGGTCTCCAGCTGGAGTGGTGTAATGTTGTGTCTTGACTCGCTTGCTTGTTTAGGTTTCCCGTGTGAACTCAACCTGTGTTTATAGAAACGGCCATTGCGTTTCTCAGACCGCTTCGCGCTCTTTCTAATCTGTAAACCTGAAGAGGGAAATGCACCCATTGGTTTAAACCTGGTTTGAAGTTCTTTTAATACACCTGCTTTGTGTATTGCCGTTATTCTTAACAATCTCTGTATGTTCGTGATCAACCATGCTTTGGAAATAAATCTTGCTTCTTTTGAACGTGGGTTTATTCTCCTGATTTGGGATCTAACACCAATCCCATGGCTACCTTTCTCTGAAGTGGGGAGGGTGGGGCGGAGGCAGGGGAGAGAGAGTTAAAAAGGGGAGGGAAATGCTGACCAAGGAGGATAACACCTGGCACTTATGAGGAGCGTAGGGTGGTGGGAATGGGAAAGGAAGAGCATCTCCGGTCTGAGAGAGAGGAAAGGAGAAGACAACCCAACCTTACCCAACCGCAAAGTCGGAAATAAGCACCAGGTAGGGAGAGAGCCGGTGATGTAACCGGTCTCCACCAGGTGTCTAGCAACAGCGGCTTCCTCGGCTCTCCTACCCTAGAACTCGCTCATCCTCCCCTTGCCCCACAGAGCCCTGGCGAACCTGACAACAATGAAATAGGATTTGGGTTGTAGAACCAATTAGAAGGACCATCTTGTGTACAGTGCTACCCTATTTCCTGCACAGAAAAGCCCTCTTGAATAATTCAGCATTGCATAGTTTGTAGAAAGCCAGGAGAGTGAGAGCCTTCTTGAACTCCTTGGTCAAGCTATTCCACAAGGTGGAAGCCATGACAGAGAAGGCACGTATACGGGCGGTTGTTGATTTTGCCCATTTGCAGGTTGGAACCTGCAGAAGGCCCTGCTTAGATAAGCAAAGCTGTTATGGAGGAACTTGCTATCCCAAATTCTGCTTGTGGTTTTATTTATTTAGGCATCTTTTATCATACTTTTATCCTAATGGAGACCCAAAACAGCTTACAAATCAAATCAAAATTAATGAAAGGGGGATACAATAAACTGCAATAAAAAGAACAATAAAGATAATGAAGACGGGAATAAACTGCAATAAAAAGAACAATAAAGATAATGAAGACCAGAATAAATTACAATAGACTACACCCTGGGCTGATCGATCCTAGATTCACAGGGTTGTCTCACTGCAGGCCACAGGCTCACTGTAGAAGATCCAAGGGTCCAAAGTGTACGCCTCTAGCCATGTCCTGGCTTGCAATGATGAATTAGACTTTTGCATTGATTGGAACCACCGTTAACTTATATTGGGCCAAAAAAGAGGTAGTGAGAGTGCTGTCTTTAATCATAAGCTAGGAGACTGTCCAGTCAAAGGCCCATGGATGACAGAACCCAGTGGTTAGAGAGAGATGGATGTCAGAGAAAACAAAGTGTTATTGTGAAAAAGTTGCACTGGAGAGCCCATGTAACAAAGTATAGCGATACAGGCCCAAATCCCATAAATTCAATTTATTATCTTGGGTTTGCTTTTAGTATTATCAGCTTCACAAGAACATCATGAACATTAAAACAAGCATGGCAATGAAACAAACAAACAAAATCAATGAAAAGTTGGCAACTCTGGCTAGGAAAATTCCTGGAAATTTGGAGGTGGAGCTCAGGGAGAAAAGAGTTTGGAAGAGGAAGAAGAAGAAGATATTGGATTTATACCTCGCCTTTCACTACTCAAAGGTGTCTCAGAGCGGCTTACAAACTCCTTTTCCCTTCCCCTCCCCACAACAGACACCCTGTGAGGTAGGTGGGGCTGAGAGAGCTCTTGACAGAAATGGCTCTTTTTCAAGGACAGCTCTTATCAGAGCTACGGTTTGCCCAAGGTCATCCAGCCAGGTGCAAATGGAGGAGTGGGGAATCAAACCCGGTTCTCCCGGGTTAGAGTCCGGACACTTAACCACTACACCAAACTCAGAAAGGAGCTCAGCAGTGATGTGATTCCACAGAATCGACCCTCTAAAGAAACCATTTCTTCCAGGGGAACGGATCTGTAGTCTAGAGATCAGTTGTAATTCTAGGAGAGCTCCAGCCCCCCATATGGCGAATGACAACCCTAATCCTCTGAGCTTTTTTGGATGGGAAGGCAGAATAGCTTTACAGTGCTCATGTAATCCAAGGTCCAAATTCTGGAATTCTGTACAAGTGATGCAATTCTTTCCATTCTTTGTGTCCTAGAAGAATGGCTACATAAGTAATCATGGCTGCATATCTTATTTTTAATTTATATCCCACATTTCTGTGTAGATACATATACGTTAGGATATAATCCTAAAATATATTTTAAAAGTATCGAGTACACTAGCTAAAACTGACAAAGACTAAGGGTCAGGTCACACGGACATTTCGTGCGGGCTTCGCTGCTGATCCCTCGCACATTAAAGTTTCCTGTTCATATTGGCAAACCCGCCTCCCGCACCGAAGCGGGCTGAGTCCCGCGGTTTCTGCTCTTTTTATCCGCGTTTTCTGACACCCGTTGGAACAGGTGTTTTCCGATATCTCGCGCTTTGTATCTGCGGTTTTGGTATCTGGACAGTAATCCGCCGTGACCGCGCTACCCTCCCCCCCCTTTTTTGTGTTTCCGGTTTAAGTTATGTGCATGTGCAAACAGGCGCTAGCTTTTATTTTGGTGGTCTTTGTATGTATGCCCAAGCGCATGCACAGGTTTTTGTTTTTTTAAACCGTGCCGCCGCGGGGACGGTGCGCTGTGTGATCAGTACTTCGTGCGAGTGAAGCGGAAGACAGAGGGACCGTCTGACCACCTCCAAGCGATATAAAATGTCGCGGATAGAAGAACTGTGGGGAAACTAGCGCCGTAAGAGGTCCGTGTGACCGCGGCCTAAAAGAAAGATATGACTTATAAGACTTGAAGATTAACATTATAGATAAGTAAAAAAATAATTCAGGACTGGACATGCGACATGGGTATAATTTTCACTCTTCCATAAATATATCCCGGCTAGGGTTGCCAACCAAGCACTGGCAACCAGCACATGTTTTTGTAGGCAGCGGCATTCAAATTGATTCTCTGGTGTGAACCCAGAAGCAATGTCAGTGTGTCGGTTAAGGCTGTCGGCTCTGAAAATATCTGGAGATTTTGGGGGTGGAGTTTGGGGAGGCTGGGGTTTGGGGAGGGGAGGGACCTCAGCAGGGTATAATGCCACAGAGTCCACCTTCAAAGCAATCATTTTCTTGAGGGGAACTGGTTTTGGTCATCTGGAGATCAATTGTAATAGCACAAGATCTCCAGGTGCCACCTGGAAGCTGGCAACCCTTGTGTTGGTGTGACTATAGAATTCCACCCAAACTCAAGGGTTTTACCTCATCATTCTTCTCCCTACCTTGCACACCTCTCCACCATTTTTCTCCTGCTGCTGCCTAGTGCAAACAGCAGCAGGAGGCCAGGAATGGGAGGAAGCTGGAGACTTGGCCTCCCTAGCCTCTTCTGTACCTTTTAATTTATTGCAAATGTGATTTATAGATATACTAGGAGTAAGGCCCATTGTGGGAAGAAATACAATGAGCTCTAGAAGGAAGCTCCAGGTTAGTGTCCCGGCTGTGGCTGGTGGGGCGGCAGAGGGAAGGGGGAAATAGAGGGAGGCGAGCCATGTTTAATTCCTTCTGCTTAGCTATAAGGCAGGGCTGTCTCAAGTGATTTTGCAGCCCCAAGGGGTAGTATGGGAGGACAGCCTCATGGTGACAGGTATGGTTCCCTCCACCCCTGACTTATGTTGATTTGGGGTTATGCAGTGGCAGCTAAGGTAGAAAAGCACCTCCTCCTATGCCATGTCTTCTGGGTTCCAAGGTTCTGGAAAGTGGTTCAATAGCTAGTTACAGGGTTGCCAACTCTGGGTTGGGAACAACCTGTAGATTTGATGGGTGGAGCCTGGGGAGGGCAGGGTTTGGGGTGTGGAGGGACCTCAGTAGGGTATAATTCCATAGAGTCCATTGCCCAAAGCAGCCATTTTCTCCAGGCAAACTGATCTTGGAGATCTCCAGGTACTGCCTGGAGGCTGGCAATACTAAGGGGAGGGCCAGACCTGTAGATTTGAGGGGTACAGCCTGAGAGGGCAGGGTTTGGGGTGTGGAGGGACCTCAACAGGGTATAATTCCATAGAGTCCATTGCCCAAAGTAGCCGTTCTCTCTAGGAGAACTGATCTTGGAGATCTCCAGGTGCTGTTGGAGGCTAGCAATACTAAGGGGAGGGCCAGACCTGTAGATTTGAGGGGTAGAGCCTGGGGAGGGCAGGGTTTGGGGTGCAGAGGGACTTCAGCAGGGTATAATGCCATAGAGTCCACTGCCCAAAGCAGCCATTGTAAGAGCTGGGAAATTTTCTGTAGTGGAAATGAATGTGCTGTGGCTGGGGAACACAGTGATTTCTGGGAGATCTCTAGGCCCCACAGGGAGATTGGCAATTTCAGTGGCCATTTAAGGGAAGATTGGGATATGTATTTTACCGCAGGACACATTCAATGACTTCCAACAGCAAACTGTGTAGAATGTTAGAGGCAAAAGCCAATCAGGCCACGTATGCAAATGACCTCTGTGTTCCGACTGGCTATTGGGGGGAGAGGAACAGCAAATTGTTTGGAATACTGGAGGTGAGCCTCAGGCAACGCAGCCATTGGATAGGGACAGCTTCTGAGTGACAGATCAGGAAGCCAACTGATTTGGGAGTGTGTGGAATGTTCAGGAGAGTCCATGACCGAAACAGAATTATTATATAGAGAGATTTACTGGACTCGCAGTGGCCATTCTGTGTCTAAGTAAGGTCTCTGTAACAAAATGGTTTCAAGAGGGTAGCTTGTTTTAGTCTGCAGTAGAACAGCTAGATTCGAGTTCAGTAGCACCTTAGAGACCAACAAGATTTTCAGGGTATACGTTTTTGAGTCTAACTACCTAACAAAGGAAGCTTGACTCTTGTAAGTGTATACCCCAAAAATCTTGTGGTCTTTAAGGCACATCTGTAACAAAATGGCAGATCCAAGGTGAACACTAGGGGTGTGCAAAAAAAAAAATTTGACACATTCGGATTTGGCTGAATTGGGTAGAATCAATTTCGACTGGCAGTAAGACTCCCGCATGTCAGTTTCGTCAGTAGGAGCCAAATCGGGAGTCTTTCAGCCAGCCAATGTCAATTTCAGCCCCATTATATCCTATGGGCCATTGAAGTCAATGGCAAAAACATAGAAGAAGAAGAAGAGATTGGATTTATACCCCGCCCTTCACTTGGAGTCTCAGAGCAGCTTACAAACTCCTTTCCCTTCCCCTCCCCACAACAGACACCCTATAAGGTCGGTGGGGCTGAGAGAACTCTGACACAAACTGCTCTTTCAGGAACAGCTGTGCCAGAGCTTGTGACTGACTCAAGGTCACATCAGCAGGTGAAAGTGGAGGAGTGGGGAATCAAACCCGGTTCTCCCAGATTAGAGTGGACACACTTACTTTTTTCCCACCATAGAGAACAATGGAGGGAATGGGGCAACCTGTTTGGGGGCCCGTATAATTTGACCCACTGGTCAAATGTTCTTCAAACTTGGTTGGTATCTTGGGGAGAGTCTACAGCAGCCACCCTGTGAGTTTGGAGCCTCTCCCTCAAGCCCCCTCCTCTCCAGCTTCCAGAATATACCCTATGTTTTTGCCATTGACTTCAATGGCTGATAGGATATGATGGGGCCGAATTGCGGCAGAAATTCGGCGGCAACTTGGCAGCAAGCCGATTCAGATCAGAGAATCTGTATCGGTCTGCAGCAGCCCGAAAGGGGTCCGGATGGGCCATTTTCGGAGGTGCATTTGGTTTGTCCCTAGTGAACACTGATTGCTTATGAACTGAAGAAGAATCAGTATGACTTCTGTATAAGGCATGTCCAACATATAAGGCACATAACTATTTAGCATTTCCTCTGAAAAATCAGGCCTCTAGAATTACCTTGGCAATTTTCCTATTGTTAAAGAATTAAGACAACCAAAAAAAAGCAGAAAAGTGTGCTGTGGCTTTATACCCCATCTTTTGCTCATGGTTCAGGACAGTTTAGAAATCCAACATTTTAAAAATACAAAAAAAAATAAGATCCCACTCCTCAGTAAAATGCCTGCCGTTTAAACCTTATTAAAAGCCCTTGCAATTAATTATTATAAAGAACTAGGGTGAGGTGGGGGTAGATGAACAGGTAAACAAAGGCAGCCAAGAATTAATTATGACTGCCAATTATGTTTTTCGTTATCAAAATTGTTATGGGGAACTTTGAAAAACCGAATGAATGCGAGTGAAAAGCTGTTATGCAGAATTGTAAGTAGCCAGAGAACAGGTGTAACCTATGAGACCTCAGCACTTGGAATGCCAAAGTTCAGTGTCACCTGCCAATCTTTTTGAACAGCAAGCAGCTAGATTTACAGAACTGCTGGGAACAGGAAACTTGTACATCTTATTCAGTCCTTCCAGGCAAAACAAATCAGGAAGAGGGCTGTTAGGGCAGCAGACCTCTATAAAAGCTGACCAAATTTGCAAGCCGCTCAGGGGAGGTACTCCAGGCTGGCTTTGCAACGTTTGACAGAAATACTGAGGTGACAGTACAAAAAGAGAAATTCTGTCCAGGAAAGAGAATCGTTTGGGCGCCACGTGTGTCGGGACTTATTCGAAAAGGCCTAAGCGCTAGTGACCAGATAATTGTGGCCCCTTTGGTCTCCCTTGCACTTTTCTCCTAGAATTTATCTCTGCTTTGTATTGATTGGCTGCCAGAATGTCACCAGTGTCCTCAGTAATGAGAAGGAAATGTGGGCGGCTATATGTGAGGAAAGCGGGACGCCAGAATAACCTGAAAACAAAAGCGATCTTTTCTCGCTGCTTTGATCGTTCAGCTCCCTGCCAGGATAGATCCCGGGTGGCAGTGGCACTGAAGGAAAGTTTTGATGCTGCTGCTGCTCTGACTGCTTATGCAAGGAAGAAGATGTGTCCTCACTAAAGGGGTTTGAGCAGGGCTTTTTTTTGTAGAAAAAGCCCAGCAGGAACTCATTAGCATGAGAGGCCACACCCAACAGCAGAAACTCATTAGCATATTAGGCCACACCCCTGACAGCACGGCTCATTGGCATATTAGGCCACACCCCCCATGCCTTCTCTTGGCTTGCCTGCGCACCCTGCGGCTGCGGGGAGCCCAGGCAAGCTGGCCCTTCGACAGGCTGGGGAAGGCAGGGGGAGGCATTTAAATGCCTCCCCGATCCTTCCAGGGGGCCCCCGGCCCACCCTCCTCGGAGTCACCGTGGGGGGGGGTCGCTCTCCAGGCCTTCCCTCTGTAGCCAGGCACGCAGAGGTTTTGGCTGTAGTGGGCGTGGCCAACTCTGAAACCAGCCGGAACTCCGTTCCTCTGCATTCCTGCCCAAAAATAGCCCTGGGTTTGAGAAGTTTGTTGTTATCCTCTTTGTCACACAGCGAGCCTGAGGTGAGGCTGGGGCTGAGTGCAAATAGTTTCGCCATCAACCTAGGGGCTGGCTTTTTTGATACAATATTTTGCTTTAGTTTCTGCCCGTGTATGTGTGCTCACTTCGCTACTGTGCACCCTGAGCAGTGTTCCCTCTAAGCTGAGTTAGTGTGAGCTAGCTCACAGTCTTTTAGCCTCCGGCTCACAGATTTTTGTCTTAGCTCAGGAAGGATGGCTCCAGAGCAAACTGGTTTATGCAGTAGCCAAATCGCTCGCTCACGACTTTCTTGCCGGTAGCTTCCTCTTCCCACAACAGACACCCTGTGAGGTAGGTGGGGCTGAGAGAGCTCTCTGGAGAACTGCCCTTGAGAGAACAGCTCTGAAAGAACTTATGACTGACCCAAGGTCACACCAGCAGCTGCATGTGGAGGAGTTGGGAATCAAACCCGGTTCTCCCAGATTAGAGTCCGCGCTCTTAACCACGACACCAAACTAGCTCTCTAGTTTGCATACTCATTTGCATGCTCATACTACTGAAACTTGAATCTCTTAGGTCCTGCTGGGCTTCAGCTTGATTATCTGTGAATCATGGCCCTGGGTCTCCAGAGAGCAACTGGCTGTTTCTGGCTATCACATTCCTCTTGTGGCCCACTAAGTATTTCATGCACCTTCTACTACTACCAGTGCCAGTATGAGCTGTTGGCTCTATGAAGCTGTGTGTGTGTGTGTGTTTGGGTGTGTGAAGAGCTATCGAGTCACGGACAACTTATGGCAACTGTATAGGGGTTTCAAGCCAAGTGACTGAGCCAAGTTGGTTTACCATTGCCTTCCTCTGCGAAGCCGTCCTTGGTGGTCTTCCATCCAAGTACTGAGCCGACTTAGCTTTCAAGACATTACAAGAGCAGGCTATACTATACCATTCCACATCCCCCAATAAATGTGCTGTTCCCTATACAGTGCTGTTCGGGGCTGCCTTCTGCAGTTGCCCGTCAATAAATTCAGTTCTAGCTCCTATCATCTGAGTGTCTCATTACCGTGTCTCAGTGAAGAGTTTTAACACCAGGACAGATATTAGAAAGAAGTGATAAGAATAATTGCTAAGGAATCTGCAGGAGGGTAGCTATACAATGTATTCTTCAAGGACGTTTGATTAGAATCCCCCCCCCCTTTCTGGAATTCTTAACTTAGTACTTTGCCAACTAGTTTCTTCCACATCTGTATAAGTAGATCATTGAACGAACCCAGGCTGTGCAGCTGCTGGAAAAGACAAACAAGGGTATGGGATATGTGGCAGGCGTGGGTGACTCCGTCAGTTACGGCCAAGTCTGTTGAAACCGCACTAGGGAAGACGAGTAAGGCTAGGTCAGGCCGGCTTCATCAATCACAGAAGTGCTCTTGGCACAACTTCGGCGAAGGCCGCTCCCCACGACCACCTTGATGGATGAAAAGTGCAGAGTTGACTTTTTGACTATGTATGTGCTGTCCTTTGACTTTTCTCAGAGGCCCTGGATAATGGTCTGTGATGGTGCTGTTTGCCTTGAACAATGTCACTGATTCTCCTGGGCATTGCAGGTTTGTTCCAGTAGCTAGCACATACTTCCCTTAATGGATGAAGAATGAAAAGGGGCCTGACAGTGGATGTGGGTGCTTCTTTTTGTCAGTTATCATACTGAGGCCCCATGCGGGGGGGGAGGCATGGCGGTTTGCCCCAGAGCAAAATAAAGCGCGGTAGCCCGATCACATGGTCCCCCGAGTCTTTGCGCTTAAGCTGTTAGCTGGCAATCACACGGCGTTGCTGAAGTGTGGCAAAGAAGCGGCGCAGCAAGCATTTGTGTGCATGCACAGTTCCGCAGAGCAGCACCGCTTTCAGTTACGTGTTTGTGCACATGCGCTTACAAAAAACATCCGGTTTGCGACGGGACGTGGATGGGCGCCAGATGCCACGGGACACTAGTGCTCCCATGATCAGATGCCCGCCCCTGCCCCATGTTTTCTGGATACTAGTGCACTTTCTAAGGTACATTTTTACTGTGCATCTTCAGCGGGACACCACAGGTTGGCCACGGGTGCACTACGCTTCCCAGATGTTTTGGTGTGATTGCTCCCCGAAAATCTGCCTGACATTCGTGCCTTTAGCGCGGCAAATCCTCCGTGTGACCGGGGCCTGAGATGTTTTAAATATACTTTCCTGGAGCTGCAAAGGGTAAGAAAAGAATTCTACCCTCTGCTGTCCCAAATTTCCCATGGTTATAGTTTTATACAGGGGCAACAGGCCCACATAAAACTTCAGTTCCTTGATTCATGAAGGTGAGAAGAAGACCAGTTTCTTGAGTACCAAACTAAACTTGCAGAATGCAGGCACACTCTGGGGCCCAAATTAAATATGACACTGGTAAGCCAAGAGGTTCCCTGTGCAACTCTTCATGGGCTCCGCACCTCATTTAACCTATGCTACAAATCATAGGTAGTACTCCAGTGCAATATCTTCTACACACCTCTTTTTTTAGTTTAATAAAACAAAAATAATAATAAAATAAAAATTGTTCGTTATGGCCATGAGTGCCCATCCTTTTGGCTGAACTTTGTGACACTGTTGGATTTTCATTATCAATATACTCTTTAATGGTAAAATTGTCGGTCCCATGTGATCATCAAAGCAGCCAAGAAGTCTCTGTGCAGCTGGGGAAACCCAGATACGCGGAAAAAGAAATGATGACTGAGACATATGCTGCTCTCATTCTGCCATGGAACCCTGACAACATGATAGTAGGTGAGTGAACTGTTGTTGGGACAAAGATTCATGAGTCAAGATTCCGACAGAGAGGTTGTACTCTGAGAGAAAACTTGGAATCCATTGACATTAATGTAGGCAACCCTCCCTCCCACCCCGTCCCCTTCACAGACAGACCCATCCCCTACACTCGCACGAACACTCACACACACTGGGGTCTCCTGTTTAAATGGAGATTGAATGACTGAAAATGGATGGTTGCTTTATGATTTATTGTCCTGCGACTGCCTGTTGGCTGGCCCATGAAAAGGACAGCTTCTCACCTTCCTTACTACCAGGGGTCATTTCGTAGAAAAAGAGGTGCAGGAGCTCATTAGCATAACTTATTTGCATATGCCACACCCCCTGACATCACCAGAAGTGTGTCAGAAGGCAACACCCACCGCTCAGGCTCCACTGGACTGTTTTGGATTGCTAGCTATGGGGGGGGAGGTGCAGATCTGTCCTCGCAGAGGAGGGAGAGCTTGTATCTGAATAAAACTTGGTCTTAAAGGTGCCACTGGACTGTCTTGGACCGGGGGGCTGGGGGAAGCTCTGCAACTGACCTGGCTGCTTCTTGCTCTGACTGAGGGCTGCTGGGAGCAGGGGGTGGGGCTTGTTGCATGTGCCCGCCCCCTGGGCTCTTTACTGCTGGAGCTCCACTCCTGTGTGCTCCTGCAGGAAATGACCCCTGGATATGAGTGAGCATGTGTGTGTGTGTGTGTGTGCATGTGTGTGAGACAGAGAGAGGGGGGAGAGAAATCAATTTATGGAACACAGATCTAGCTTCCTTGAATTAAACCTGTCACAAATACTGAGGAAATTAAATGCAAATGTATTCATATTGTCCATGCAAAAGATGAGTGTGTTTTTGCCTCTTAGTAACCATCTGTTGGGCTAATGCAGAGGTGTTGAACTCATTTGTTATGAGGGCTGGATCTGACATAAATATCACTTTGTCGGACCAGGCTATGTGTGCCATAAAATATAACACAAGGTACTGATGATACATTTCAGTTGCCAAATGGCAATATTGGATTAGATGTGATATGCAGAGGGATGGAGATATCAGCATTGGTGTGATATACAGAGGCATGGAAATATCAGCATTGGTAATGAGACAGGAAACCTAGGTCTCAGTTCGGTACAGGAGGATTCAGTCCAGGATGATGCAAAGAATAAATGGAAATAAGTCTAAAGAAGTGAGCAGTGACTCACAAAAGCACATACCCTACCACAATTTTGTTACTGTTTAAAGGTGCTACTGGACTCTTACTCTTTCTACCACTATTAGAAACCACAACATTCAAAAACCAGCGAGGGAACATTTTAACCTTCCAGGGCATTCAGTTGCTGACCTAAGAGTAGCAGTTCTCTAACAAAGAAATTTCAAAGGGAGATTGGAAAGACAGGCTGCTGAATTGCAACTGATCCTGAAGCTCAAGACAATGCAAACTCCTGGACTGAATTGAGATCTAGGTTTCTTCTCTTATTACCAATGACTGCTGTTGTCTTTTGGCATCTGAAATCACGTCACTCTGCAAGATATAAGGACAGATGGACTCACATTCCAGCTGTATCTGAGGAAGTGAGCAGTGATTAATGAAAGATCATGCCCTGTCACAAATTTTGTTTGTCATTAAGGTGCTGCTGTACTCTTCATCCCTTTCATTAATAAGGAATGCAAGCTGTGCTGTTAGGTTTCACCCCCCCATCTGTTAGAAATGGAAAGGGGGATCTCTCCAAGTGCTATGGGATGGTCTCTCTCTCTTTCTCTCTCTCTCTCTCATACCTGGAATAAAATGTTTTTAGGTCTAAACATGGGACTCCCCCCCATACCTGGATTAAAACATTTTGGGGGTCTAAACAAGGGACTCGTCTCACCCATACCTGGAATAAAACATTTTGGGGTCTAAACACAGGACTCTTTCCCCTCCAAACCAGGAATAAAATATTTTTGGGTCTAAACACAGGGCTCCCCCCCCCCCATACCTGGAATAAAACATTTTTGGGTCTAAACACAGGACTCTTCCCCCTGCGGATATCTCTTTTTTTGTCTCTACACATACCTCTCTCTCTCTCTCTCTCTCTCTCTCTCTCTCTCTCTCTCTCTCTCTCTCTCTCTCTGGCTCCCTCCCTCCCTCCCTGGTCTTCTGAAAAGTCCCACAAGATGACATTTTCCCCCTCTCTGTGTCTCTCTTCCTCCCCCTCCCTCCCTGGAGGAGGAGGGGGAGGAACCCTCTGCCAATGGAAGGAAGGCTTTCTTTCTCTCCTCTTGAAGCAGGAAATAGGAGAGACTAGAGAAAAGGAGCTGGGATGTTACAAACAGGAACCAGGAAGCAGCACAGAGTCAGCTGTTCTCGGGCTGGATTGGAGCCCTGTGCAGGCCGGATGCAGCCCACAGGCTGTATCTTTGACACCTCTGGACTAGTGTCTTCTGGGGTATTCTGCCAGGAGTCACTAGAGCCATCCCTGTGAAATGAGCCTAAAGCCGAAAGGAGCTGTTCCTCCCTGGCAAAAAAAAAAAAAGGACTGGGGATAGGGGTGGGACCTTAGTAAAGATTTTACATTTCTCCTTACAAGGACAATACATCCCTTGCATTGGTCTCTGTCATTAACTGAGTCGGTGAAGCATCATACTAGCTAATCAGCTCCCTGCTTAGATCCCCAAAAACCTCTAATTGGCATCTGCAAGGTCACCAACTAAGTGATATGTCTTTGCAGACGCGTTGCAGTTGTTTCTCACCACGGTCTCCTGCGCCATGACTTCTGCCACCACCTGGACAAAAGTCTGTTGCAGGAGAATGGGACTTGAGATGAATCTGGCATCCCAGGGTTGCGCGGCAGATGGATGTACCTCTTTAATATTATGCAAATACCACTCCACGATTCCTGTTTTTTGCCGTTTGAGGCTTGGCCAACTCTGTAATAATTGTATTTGCATTAACTTAGTCAGCTCTGCAGGGCTCTTGCTGTTCTTGACTTGGAGCCAGAGAGCAATATACCAGCCTTCTAGAGCAAGGCGACATAAAAGCATAGGTGTAAAGTTCGTGAGGGGGGCGGGGCGGCAGCCCTCCCTGAAATTTTCAGGAAGGTGCTCAGCCTTCCCCGGGAGCAACTGGTTCCATCCACCCTTGCCCAGCCCCCCCCCCAAGGAAATTGGAAAGTCTACACCCTTGCATTGCTGGCAAAGGTCAGGGGGAGGCTACCCTATATTTAAGGACTATTGGGTGTTATTTCAATAGCCTAGTACTCCAGATTTGCTGATGATATGTATTCCCATTTTGTTCTCCTAACTATTCCAGTGATAGAATTAGTAGAGGCTGTGTCCCACCTATATCAGCACCTGGTATTTCCCTGGAAATGAGAAATCATGTTCTTAGTCAGACATTTGCTGCCGCTGAGATAATTTAAGAATCATGTCTGCACGTTAAGCTTTAGGCAGAACGTCTACACCGTTTCTCTGAAATGTATCCGTAGAATGGGGAAAGAGCTATAGCAGCATCGTATCAATTGCCGTAGCAATCTGGATAGCGATCTCATCGTTATCCCTGGGTTTCAGTGCTTAATCCAGTTACACAGAGTGGCAATAATAAATACAGACAGGTGTTTCATTTGAGAGCAGTGAAGACAAAGGCAGGTGAAATTTATTATCCTTGTGTTGTTCTTGCCATTTTAGCTGAGTCTGATTTCCCCTGTTCCCAGGTAGTGCAATCCAGAGCTGATAACTATTGCAATTTTACCAGATATCTCATGTCACCAATGGGAAATGTAAGTCATAGAGCAATCATTGGCTTGTCGAAGGTCACAAAGAAAGCAGAGGCCAATTTCTGGATGGAAATGCTGTCTCCAAGACCTCTGCTAGGATTTCTAGACATGCTGGTTTGGCAAATGGATCTTTAGACCCCGGTTATACAACGCTGAAGAAGTCTTCACACTTGGGACTGTTAAGGGTACTCCCCTAACAAGCCATAAATATATATTTTTTGCTTAAAACAATCCATACATAATAAAGGTAAAGGTATACATAACTATGAGTCCAGTACTGTAATTTCCCATACTTAACCCCACTTTGATGATGCCGAGAAACAAAATCCAAGGTAGGCACTGGTTGTTCTGAATGGCTCCTACTTAAGGTTTGCTGGACCCAGTACAGTCTGCTTGGAACTGCTGCAGGAAAAGAGATCATAACTGTGGGCCATGTTTAGAATTGCAGCCTGGTGCAGAAGAAGCCCCACTCCCTGTAACTGTCAAGTGCTACAGTTCTCTTAGTTGCCATATGGGGAGTTAAGAAGAAGAAGAAGAAGAGATTGGATTTATACCCCGCCCTTCACTACCCAAAGGTGTCTCAGAGCGGCTTACAAACTCCTTCCCCTTCCCCTCCCCACAACAGACACCCTGTGAGGTAGGTGGGGCTGAGAGAGCTCTTTCATAAACTGCTTTTTCAGGGACAGCTCTTGTCAGAACTATGGCTTGCCCAAGGTCATCCAGCCAGGTGCAAGTGGAGGAGTGGGGAATCAAACCCGGTTCTCCCAGATTAGAGTCCGCGCACTTAACCACTACACCGTTGAGAATCCTTGGTCTTTGTACAGTGTTGCTATCTCATCCCCAGCATTTTCTGCTGCCTAAAATTACTGTAAGAGGAAACTATATTCAATAAAAATAATTCTGGCACAAAAGATTTATTAGTTTCCAAAACTTTTTTGCAACATTTCGTGTACCCAAGCTCAATATTTTTTTAACTTTTATTACAGGTCCACCTCATACAAAAGAAGGAACCAAACCTCTCTTGACATTTCCAACAGTCATTTGACATGTTGGGATAGAATTTCGCTAATTTATCTGGATATACCATCTCTAAAACATTTCATAAATATTCTCTTTATAAGAAATTGCTTTGGTAATTTTTATATTTGTTTTCCAAATCTTTGACCATTGGTCTAGAAGAAGAGAAGAAGAGATTGGATTCATACCCTGCCTTTCACTACCAAAGGGAGTCTCAGAGCAGCTTACAAACTCCTTTCCCTTCCCCTCCCCACAACAGACACCCTGTGAGGTAGGTGGGGCTGAGAGAGCTCTTGACAGAAACTGCATTTTTTCAAGGACAGCTCTGAGAAAACTCTGACTGACCCAAGGTCATCCAGGAGATGCAAGTGGAGGAGTGGGGAATCAAACTTGTTTCTTCCAGCTTAGAGTCTGCGCACTTAACCACCACACCAAACTGGCTCTCTAAATCATCTAAATCAATGTTATGTCCTAAATTTTGTGCCTAAGGAAAAATAGATGGACTATGAATACATTTCTTTTGAAAAATGAAAAAATTGTAGCAAATACTAAAAAGGAATTTCAAATGTTTTAAACAAAATATTCAACCAGGTTTTTCCATTAGAGTATTATGGGATGAGTTTAAGGCCTATGCCAGGGGTCGATAATTAAAGAAGATGCTTGGATGAGGAAACAAAAAGAACCAAAAATATATACAGATTGAACAAATTAAAAAAGAGGAAGATAAGATGAAACGGGAGTCACCAGTTGAACAGATAAGAATTAAAATAAAGAGATTACAACATCAAATGAATTGCCTCTCAACGCAATTGGCTTGGACCATCGACAGGACAATTTCACCCTAATGAAATGATCGATACCATCTTCAGAGACCATCTTGTTGTATGGAGCACATCATTTGTTTTTGTTCTGACATAATAGCTTTTAACGTTTTATACTGTTTTATGTATGGGCTTGTGCCCCCATGTAAGCTGCCCTGAGCCCGTTCGCGGGGAGGGCGGGGTAAAAATGCAATAAATAAATAAATAAAATAAGAAATAGCTAAAAAAATCACTTACGCAAAACAAAACTACTTTGAAAATGCAAATAAATCAACTAGATGGCCAGCATATAAATTACGGAAGGAAAGGGGGAAAGGCACATAAAGATATTAAGAGATTAAAAAGGGGAGGAGAAAAACACTCCTAGAGATTTGACAATACACATAAGTATTTTAAACAACATATTCTTAATAGAGCCTTATTGAAATCATGGGAAGAAATTAAAGAACGTTTTTATATTGAGATACCAAAATGGATCTCCCCACTTGAAGCTTTTGCAAATCCAAACCTATTCCAAAAATACCCAATGTGGAGACATGAAGACTTGCTAGATGATGAAAATCAGTTGAAGACAACAGAAAATCTCAAGAAACAAGATGCTGACTTGAGTTGGTGGGAAAGAGCACAGTTAGAGTCTAGATACGTTAAGTACAAACAGACAGGTTTGTATGAAAAGTTAACAGAGATGGATAAAATATTGATTCACACTGATGAAAAACTCATTAAAAAACTGTATGGTATAATTCCTTGGGAGGAAAGCGATGGTGAATCTCAACAGCATGATAAAAAGTAGAGACATCACCCTGCCAACAAAAGTCCGCATGGTCAAAGCAATGGTATTCCCAGTAGTCATGTATGGCTGCGAGAGTTGGACTATAAGGAAGGCCGAGCGCCGAAGAATAGATTCTTTTGAACTATGGTGCTGGAGAAGACTCTTGAGAGTCCCTTGGACTGCAAGAAGATCAAATCAGTCAATCCTAAAAGAAATCAACCCTGACTGTTCCCTGGAAGGCCAGATAATGAAACTGAAACTCAAATATTTTGACCACCAATGCCAGATGTTTGCATCTGATCACGCCGGTTTAATCGGCCCTCAACCCATCCATTTCACGGGGCCTCGAGGATTCCTGCTCTTCCCCACAGAAACTGAGCTGTGGATTTCCACAGGGTTCGGACTTATCCTCCATACTATTTAATATCCATAATATTTAATATCTGTGACGTTAGTGGGAGAGGTCATCAGGAGGTTTGGGCTGGAGTGTCACCAATATGCAGGTAATACTCAGCTCTACCTTTCTTTCCTGCCTAATTCCAAACATACTATTGATGTTCCTACCTGGGGCTTGGAGTCAGTAATCAGCTGGATGAGACTGAACAAACTGAAACTTAATCCCGATGAGGAAGAGGTTTTCTGGATTAGTAGAAAGGCAGACCTGGGACTTCAGATCTCTCTTGTCTTGGATGGGGTTATTCGTTGTTGTTCAGTTGCACAGTCGAGTCCGACTCTTCACGACCCCATGGACCAGATCCTGCCAGGCCTTCCTGTCTTCCGCCATCCTCTGAAGTTTGCTCAATTTCATGTGTGTGTGTGTATATATATATATGTGAGTGTGTGTGTGAGTGTGTGTATGTATGTGTATATATGTGTGTGTGTGTGTGTGTGTATATATGTGTGTGTGTGTATGTATGTATGTGTATATATATGTGTGTGTGTGTGTGTGTGTGTATGTGTGTCCCCTTGAAAAGCAGGGTTTGCAGCTCGGGAGGACTACTCGACGTAGCAGTCACTTTCAAAAACCAGGTGTCTGTTACGGTTTGGCGTACTCTTACTCAGTTTTGACGAGTGCATCAAATGTGTCTGTTCCTAGCTACAGTAATTCATGCCTCAATTACATCCAGGCCGGACTATTGCAATGCACTCTACTTGAAGAACGTTCAGAGGCTGCAGCTAGTGCAGATTGCTGTGGCTAGACTGCTGATCAGGGCCAGCTATCAGGAGCCCCTTGAAAAGCAGGGTTTGCAGCTCGGGAGGACTACTCGACGTAGCAGTCACTTTCAAAAACCAGGTGTCTGTTACGGTTTGGCGTACTCTTACTCAGTTTTGACGAGTGCATCAAATGTGTCTGTTCCTAGCTACAGTAATTCATGCCTCAATTACATCCAGGCCGGACTATTGCAATGCACTCTACTTGAAGAACGTTCAGAGGCTGCAGCTAGTGCAGATTGCTGTGGCTAGACTGCTGATCAGGGCCAGCTATCAGGAGCAAGTGACCCCTATATTACAGCAATTACACTGGCTACTGATCTGTTCCCAAGCTCAATTCAAGCCGTTTGTTTTGTCCTTTGAAGCCCTATGGGGCTTGGGACCAGGCTTATCCGAAGGACCATCTTCTCCCATAAGCTTCTGTGCTGGGATTAATATTGCAGGGAAAGTCAGCCAAAGACGTTTATTTGGTGGACACACAAGAAGGTATTTTCAGTGGCAGCCCCACAGTTCTTGAACAAGCCTGGAGCCCTCATTTTTGCTCTTCAGGAGGCAGTTAAAGATTGTTTCACTTAGGACTGCATTTGATTAATGTGGGTAGTCTTAAACTGGGGAGCTGCGGTGGCTCAAGTGGTTAAGACGCTGAACTGCAGGCTGTGGAAGGTCGTAGTTCAGCAGTTCGAGACCCGAGTGCCACATGACAGAGTGAGCTCCCATCTCTGGATCCAGCTCCTGCCAACCTAGCAGTTCGAAAGCAAGGAATTGCAAATAGATAAATAGGTACCGCTTCAGTGAGAAGGTAACAGTGTTCCGTGCGCCTAGGCGTCTAGTCATGCCGGCCACATGACCACGGAGACATCTTTGGACAGTGCTGGCTCTTCGGCTTGGAAACGGAAATGAGCACCGCATCCCTAGAGTCGGATTCGACTGGCTTTCGAGCAAGGGAAAACTTTACCTTTACCTTTACTAGACTTACATGACAGACCACAGCTTGCTTGTAAATCCCAGTAAGTCTGCTGCTTGTCTCCTTTCCTGTCTCCTGGCAGAATACCCAGATACTATCCCAAGATCCCTTGCACCGCTAGGCTGCTGACAAAG
>NW_015162005.1:218958-248348 GCF_001447785.1 Gekko japonicus | reverse complement strand
TGTTTACTGATCAGGTGTGAATGTGGGTGGGGGAGGGAAGATTGTCAGTGGAAGTCAAAGCCCCTCCTTCGCCTCAGGATCATCAATTCCCCCCCCCCATGTCTAGTTCCTTCACTGAATTTCTAAGTTTGTCAACTCTGAAGCAAAAACAAACCTTTTACAGGCTTCACTCCATTTCTCTGTTGTTAACCACCAGCCACTCTCCCCATTTTTATCCAGCCGCGTCATTGCATTCTCTAAGCCATACTCTGAAAGATAATATATCTTTTACATCCCCCCCCTCCCCCCCCCCCGGGCCATTTTGCTGCCTTTTAAATTCCCCCTCCAGAAAGGTTGAAATCTCTGGATCACATTTTGGCTTGGTGAACCACTGCTAACAAGGAGGGGGGCATGGAGAGGTGGCAGAGGGAAGGAATTCCTTTAGAAAGCACGATCTATAGTTGAATGCAGGTGGGACTGAAGATTTTCTATTAGTCTGCATTTCCGTCTTTGCAGGGCTATTTTTGGGCAGGAACGCACAGGAACGGAGTTCCGGCTGGGTCCCAAGTTGGCCACGCCCAGCAGGAACCCATTAGCATAATAGGCCACAACCAACAGCAGAAACTCATTAGGACTGGCTACATTACGGCTGTGTGGCCTAACATGCAAAGGAGTTCCTGCTACAAAAAAGCTCTGGGTTTTGACAACAAACAAGGTAAACAGAATAACAAGCAAAAGGTGGGTGTAGCTGGATAACCACACTTCTGGTAACATGGGGGTGTGGCCTAATGTGCTAATGAGCTGTGCTGTCAGGGGTGTGGCCCAATATGGTAATGAGTTCCTGCTGTTGGGTGTGGCCTATTATGCTAATGAGTTCCTGCTGGGCTTTTTCTACAAAAAGAGCCCTGCGTCTTTGTATGCAGGAGGCTAAAAGAGGGGGGTACTATTGAATAAAGTGACATTTCTGCATTGAGAAATTACCCTGCAGTCATAAAGTGGAATTTCTGCATTGAGAAATTACCCTGCAGTCAGTACTATGGCCTAGTGCAAGCCATGGTTTAGAATCCAATGTTAGTGCCTCCCAACCAGTCATAATTTGGGGAGGCAGCATACATACTATATGTGCATAGGCTCTGTAAGTGTGGTCAAAACCCCGTACAAGTGTGGAATCAATTCAGACATTCATGTCAAAATGGGAGCAAGATTTGAATCAAGATATTCTCCTGCACCCCATGTGATTAGTGTACATAGACTAAAACTATGTAAAACCTGATTGACACAAACTTTGGGGTGTGGTATTAGTCATCTGTCGTCTTACTAGATATTAGCCATCATATTAGTTATCTGTCGTTGTCAGCTTTGACTGCATTCCCCATGTCACTACTCATCTAATTTTTGAATCATAATCTGGGCCTTTGGAAAAGCAATCAAATGACCACATTACCGTGGATTCTACGCTCACTGTTTAACAGTAACATCTACTTCACATTGCCATAGAATGCATTTTCAAGCATATTTTTATGGCTCATATTGAAGTTTGCTTACAGTGGTCAGTCACCATGAAGGGAGCTATCACTCTTTTTAACTCTGAAATTCTTTTCTGGTGCATCCAGTTGTGACGAGGTCTTGTTGGTCATTTGCATGGTACCTTCTTCTCATGATCCCACTGCTACCTACACATGTTACTTCTGGTTTTATATATGTGTGTAAATGGCAGATCCACCAACCAAAGATAAGATGTGTCCAGTCCCCTGTTCCCACCTTCTCTCTTTGTTTCTCTCAAAGTTATATTTCTATTAATGTTCCTTTGGTTTTATTGTGCAAAGTCCATATTCTAGTATCTTGGAAGCAAGTAAATATTTGTTTTGTTATCTTTTTCCTCCTGCAAGAGAAAGTAAATATGAAAATACTGTAAATGAACATCAGGAATGTTGTATATTCTTTGTCTGAGTACCCTAAACCATAAATCCCTGCTTTTCCATGCCTGTTCATCTTAGGCTTTGGTACAGTAACTAAAACGTACCCTGAGAGAGTGCGAGCATCGCATCACTCACTTAGGCTGGACATGCTGCCACAACTATCAGCAGCAGGGTTTTTTCAAAAGCAATGAATCTTCAGCATGCAGAAGGCCTTTCTAGACTGAAAGGAAAATCCCTGATTTTATTATTAGAGGAAATATAGCTGGGATCCACTGTCAATGATGTGACAAGCTTCACCACTTTTAATGTATGAAGTGGAGACTAGCCTTGTGACCAGAGAGATGACCTGGTTGCCTTTATCTATATAGCTAACTAGGAATAAGGTCCGTTGTGGAAGTAAATACAAAGAGCTCTAGAAAAAGGCTCTGGGAGAGTGCCCTGGCGTTGGGCACTCAGTGTCAATTTGCTGTGGCGACCTGAGCAGGGTATAATGACACAGAGTCCACCATTTTCTCCAGAGGAACTGATCTCTGTTACCTGAAGAGCAGTTGTAATTTTGAGTGATCTCCAGCCCTCACCTGGAGACTGGCAACAATTGATACCCAGGAGGAAATGGCTGGTTTGGAGGGTGGAGTCTATGGCATTCTACCTGTCTGAGGTTCCACCCCTCCTCAAACACCACCCTCTCCAGGCTCCACCCCTCAAATCTCCAGGAATTTCCCAACCTGGAGTTGGCAAACCTATCTCCTTCCTAGCCAGCCATCAACCTACCTGTATCTTCCCCTCTGACTTCAGCTTTCCATCTCCTCCCCGCTCCAGTTTGGTAGAGTGCTAAGTGCGTGGACTCTAATCTGGGAGAAGCGGGTTTGATTCCCCACTCCTTCACTTGCACCTGGCTGGATGACCTTGGGGAAGCTATAGTTCTGGCACAGCTGTTCTTGAAAAAGAGCAGTTTCTGTCAGAGCTCTCTTAGCCCCACCTACCTCACAGGGTGTCTGCTGTGGGGAGGGGAAGGGAAAGGAGATTGTAACCTGCTCTGAGACACCTTTGGGTAGTGAAGGGCGGGATATAAATCCAATCTCTTCTCTCTTCTTCCCCCCTGGAGAGCAGTTGTAATTCTGAGTGATCTCCAGCCCCCACCTGGAGATTGGCAACAATGGTTCCCCAGACTGGTTTGGAGGGTGGAGAGTCGATGGCATTGTACTTGTCTGAGGTCCCACCCTCCTGAAACCTCACCCTCTCCAGGCTTCATCCCTCAAATCTCTAGGAATTTTCCACCTGGAGTTGGCAACCATATCTCCTTCCCAGCCAGTCATCAACCCACCTTTATTTCCCCCTCACTCTTTAGCTTTCCATCTCCCCCCCCCACCTGCAGCCTCTACCATGCTCTGAAGCCCTGACTGCTACGTCACATTGGCTGTCATAGGAGAGCCATCTCATTAGGGTATAAGGACACAGAGTCCACCATTTTCTCCAGGGGAACTGATCTCTGCCATCTGGAGAGCAGTTGTAATTCTGAGTGATCTCCAGCCCTCACCTGGAGATTGGCAACAATGGTTCCCCATGAGGAACAGTAGTGTTTCTCTGCAATGGGGACCAAAGCAGTTTACATCATTCTCCTCTCCCCCTTTTGACTTGCACAACAACCCTGTGAGGTAGGTTAGGCTGAAAGTCTGTGACTGGTCCAAAATTATCCAGTCAGCTGCCACAGCAAGAACCTGGGTCTACCAGACACTGCTCTGAAGCGCTGACTGCTACGCCTATGGTAGCCAACCTACAGGTGGAGCCTGAAGATCGCCAGGTATCAGAACTGAACTCCAGACAACAGATCTCTCCCCCCTGGAGAAAATAAGTGCTTTGGAGGGTGGCCTCTATGGCATTCTGTTCAGCTGAGGCCTCTCCCCTCCCCACACCCTGGTTTCCATAGACTCTACCATGAAATCTCCAAGAATTTCCCTGCCTGGAGCTGGCAACCCTATTTAAGACTGGCCCCAATGAGTTTTCTCCCAAATCCCAAAATAGGTGTGGAAAGGGCCTTTTACTGAAAGAACCAAGCTTGGTTGCCTAGCAACAGGCACTGAGGGGAAAGTAGGGTTGCCAGCTCTGAGTAGGAAAATACCTGGAGATTTCGGGGGCAGACCCTGTGGAGGACAGCATGGGGGGGGGCGGAAGGACTCAGCAGGGTATAAAGCCATAGGGTCTACCCTCCAAAGCAGCCATTTTCTCCAGGGGAACTGAGCTCTGTCGTCTGGTATCACCTGGTATCACGACTGAACTACAGACAACAGATCTCTCCCGCCCCCCGAAGAAAATAACTGCTTATTTAAAGGCAGGATGGGGTTCCCTGTGAGTTTGATGTGTGTAGTTTGCAGGGGGACCATTCTATACACTTTTGAACCTGCTCCTGACATTTCCCCCCAAAGCAGTTTCCTGGGGGCATCTTGGGGGGGGCATACCTTGGACCCCCTAAATCCAATCTGCACATAACTTGGAGGGATGTAGAGGAACATCAGAAGGAAGTCCCCTGTAAGTTTGATGTCTCTAGCTTGCACAGGGTTCATTCTATACACTCATGAACCTCCTGAGCCTTACACCTGTCATTTCCCCGGAAAGCACTTTCCTGGGGGTACTTTCTTTGGTGAGCTATAACTCAGACCTTGTAAATCCAATCCTCACCAAACTTGGAGGCAGGTAGAGGAGAGTCAGCTAGAGATCCCCTGTGAGTTTTCTGTCTCTAGCATGCCGGTGTGTGGGGGGGCGTTCTACCATGTCATGAACCAAACTGGGGCATTTGTCATCGAGAAGTTCATGACAGTTCGTGGCTCATGAACTGGCCATGCCACGAACCACAAACTGAAATGAACTATATTTTCCCAGTTTGGAGCTGTAGCAAGCTAACCTTTTTGAAGTTAGTCTGTTCACAGTAAGTTAAATGTACCTACATGAGTATGTCGTGTAAGATGTGCTGCTGTTTTTGTAAGTGAAATTTATTTGTCTTGTTACCACTGGAGTCAGATCATTTGTTTGAACAGGATTTTCCCCTTAACAAGAAATGTGAAGGATCGGAGATACTGCATACAGCTCCTGTGCTTCCAAGTCAAATGATTTTTTTTAATGTTTAAACCCAATAGGGAAAGTTGTTTTACAGCCAGTCCATTTGATTGATAACCGGTTTCCCTGTTTGTGTTTTTGGTGGAAGCGGGGTCAGGTTGCACTGCAGGGTTTTCAAGGCAGGAGACGGCGGCTGGCCATTGCCTGCCTCTGAATAGTGACCCTGGACTTCCTTGGTGGTCTGCCACCCAAGTACTCACCAGGGTCAACCCCACTTCGCTTCTGAGATCTGATGAGAGTCAGGACGGGGCAGGTTATTGTGAGTGATGGTTTAGTTAGGCTGAGAGGGACACAGGTCACAAGCCATGCTCCCTCTAAACTGTGGAGTCCTGTGAGCAAAAATTCTATTTTGTGAGCTACTGGCATTAAATTCGTGAGCGAGCCCTTTTGCCCTGGAGCCCCACCCTTCCTGAGCCAAGACAAAAATCTGTGCGCTGGAGGCTAAAAAACTGCGAGCTAGCTCACACTAACTCGGCTTAGAGGGAATACTGGTTCAGTGTGGTGCATATCACAACTGTTCAGAACTGAACTCAGTTCCACGGGCTGGGCGAGCAGAATCTAGGGAGCCAGTGAAGCAGCAGGACCAACAGCACACAGCCACATGTTCCCTGAACTGATCTGACCTTGGAGAATAGGTAGAATGAATGCAAAAAGGCTTGAGCTGCCGTGGGACATTAGAAAGGTGCTGCATCTCGACAGCAACCTGTCACTTTTATTTTGGCAAACTACACTGCAGCTGAGCAGTTCCTTTTTCTGAGGAGCTGACTTGGAGGCAGACGGGGGAAAGGGTTCTAGGAATAATCCTGAATACGAAGTAGGTTTTTAGACATTCTCCTTTAAGCAAATCCTATCTTGGGCTTCTCTGTGTGGGTTTTTCCTGTTAGTTCTGGGCCCATACTGCTTTGGTTTGCCCTCTGATTTCCTCATGTATTTTGTGCCTTTAGGTTTCCGGCTTGTTTTCATTGTTTGTTTGTTTGTTTTTCCCACTCTCCCCCCCCCTCTTTTGAGACTACTTTTACTTTGATCTTTTTCAGGAAGCCAATGTTGAGTTGTCTTTTCTGTTTCTGTTGGTTTTCTTTGTCCCGCCCATTCCCACTCACCCCCCAACCCACTTTATGTATAAATAACAAATGATAAAACACAAGGGCTGATAAATCTGACCTGACGCGTTTCGGCCTACATAGGCCTTCCTCAGAGGTCAATAGTGAGGGACATATTGGCTATTATAAATATAGTGCAATCGTATAAATAGAAGAAGAAGAGATTGGATTTATACCCCGCCCTTCACTACCCAAAGGTGTCTCAGAACGGCTTACAAACTCCTTTCCCTTCCCCTCCCCACAACAGACACCCTGTGAGGTAGGTGGGGCTGAGAGAACTCTTGACAGAAACGGCTCTTTTTCAAGAACAGCTCTTATCAGAACTATGGCTTGCCCAAGGTCATCCAGCCAGGTGCAAGTGGAGGAGTGGGGAATCAAACCCAGTTCTCCCAGATTAGAGTCTGTGCAACCTAACCACTACACCAAACTGGCTCTCTTGTAGGTCTTCATAGAACTGGTCCACTTCAGCTTCTTCTGCATTAGTGGTTGTGGCATAGACTTGCATTACTGTGATGTTTATGGTTTGCCTTGGATTCAGACGGAGATCATTATGTTGTTTTTGAGATTGTATCCCATTACTGCCGTTTGCATTCTCTTGTTGACTATAAAGGCCACACCCAGGGCTATTTTTGGGCAGGAACACACAGGAACAGAGTTCCGGCTGGCTTCAGAGTTGGCCACACCCACTATAGCCAAAACGTCTGCGTGCATGGCTACAAAGGGAAGGCTTGGAGAACGACCCCCCTGACGACTCTGAGGTGGGCGGGCCAGGGGGGGGACTTGAAGGATTGGGGAGGCATTTAAATGCCTCCCCGTGCTTCCCCCAGCCTATCCAAGGACCGGCCTGCCTGGGCTCCCTGCAGTCACGGGGCTCCCAGGCAAACCAAGGGAAGGCATGGTGGTGTGGCCTAATATGCTAATGAGCTGTGCTGTCATGGGTGTGGCCTAATATGCTAATGAGTTTCTACTATTGGGTGTGGCCTGTTATGCTAATGAGTTCCTGCTGGACTTTTTCTACAAAAAAGCCCTCGCTGCACCATTTTTTTTATGGGATTCTTGGCCACAGTAGTAGATATAATGGTCTTCTGAGTTATTCGCCCATTCCTATCCACTTTAATTCACTGATTCCCAGGATGTTGATGTTCAGTCTTGCCATCTCATTTTTGAGCATGTCAAGCTTACCTTGATCCATAGATCTTACATTCCAGGTTCCTATGCAGTATTGTTCTTTGCAGCATCGGACTTTCCTTTCACCATCAGACACATCCACAGCTGAGTGTCCTTTCTGTACCTAACTATAAATTAATATTATAAGATGTTGCTGGTCCACTAGATTTTAGAATGTCATAATTTATTTTATTGTTTTTATGGTATTTTAGAGTTATGTTTTTATGTTGGTCTGCAGTTGAAGAACTAGATTAAGGTCTAGTAGTGTCTAGTAGTAGATTAATGTCTAGTAGTGGCTCAAGTGGTTAAGATGCTGAATTACTTCGCGTGATCTGGATACAGCCCAAAATCTCATTAAGGAAATTGCAGTCATGCAGAATGGGGAGCTTTTGCAAAGCCTTGGGCAATGTGGTACTTTTTGCATCAGATGTGCAAGAAAGGTACTACTTCTAGCATTTCAAGGTTTGCACTAAAGTGTCAAAGGAGGAACATGGGATGCGCATGAGTGGGCATGACCCAAGACAAAGCCAGACAATAAAATATGTGAGCTAGCTCCGTGTGACATAAGCATACAGAGAAACCAGGGTCCAAATAGCTTGATTCGAGTTCAATAGCACCTTGGAGACCAACAAGAAGGGGGAACCTTTACCTTTACCTAGACACAGTATCTGACTAAGGGAGTTTTAACTCTCAAAAGTTTGAACCCTGGACATCTTGCTGGTCTCTAAGGTGCTTCTGGAATGAAATCTCTGTTTTTATATATTAGTTCACTGTCCACCTTGAGAGCTTTACCAGCCGACAGTGCAAGTTATATAAAGGGTTCAATAAATATTTTGTTACTATTATTGCTAAGTGTTGCTCTTTTCTGTATTTTGGGGTCTACTTTGTTTTCTCCATGATCAGTAAGGCAGGGGAAGGTCAATGGAAATTTGGTGGATAGGAGGTGAGAATGGTGAACTGCTGAAGCATTTATATCTGGGATATCCTAATGTAATGTGAAAATCGTTCTAATGGTTCCTTCTGTTTTTTCTTTTGTCTTCCAGGTGGAACGGGAAATAGCCATCCTGAAGTTGATAGAACACCCCCACGTTTTAAAGCTGCACGATGTTTATGAAAATAAAAAATATTTGTAGGTATTTATTCATTTGCACATGGAGAGGGAGGAAAGGGAAGTGGAATGTTGTTGGGGAAATGCATTGAATGTCCCTTAAAGTGGAAGTGTAGGTTAATGAACGGCTCTACACATCAGATATTCGAATAGGTAATGGTTTACTTTTTCATTTTTCCCCCCATCCATTTTTGTTGTTGCTTTCTGTTAAGGTTATTAACTATGCCTCTCTTTTAATGTGTCGGATTAAGTAGAGATACACAACTGGTATTTGTTTCCTAGTGTTCCTGACTGGGTTTGTTTGTTTTTAATTTCTGTGGCATTTCATCATAAAGAGTCCAACATCACACTCACCTTAAAGCACTCACCCATTCATGAAATTATTAGCATCACTAAGGCAGAACTAAACTTACTCACTGTGTGTTGGGAACATTTTTTGGCAATGTCTGCAAAGATATTTGATTGTTCATTTACATTGCCTTCTCTTGCTATATTTGTATCAATGATTGCAGAAATAGACGTCACTGGCTGTTTAGTGAAGAGAAGCGAAGAGATGGCATTATTGCATGCCATCTTATCTGTGTGCATTTGACAGACTGGGATCAGCCGCGTGACTAATCAGGGAAACAAGCGTTCACATTCAGTTGTAATTTGTAATTTAGTTGTAATTCAGTTGGAAGGATTTCGCATGGAAATAGTTCTACCCTCTCCCCACCAAACTGTAGCTCATAAATCAAAACATTCAGCGCAATCCTAAATTGTCCTTCTATTATGCTGGAGAGTTTGACAAAGGCATTTATTCAGGGCCATTGTGATTCAGACAGGGGCCACCCAAATTGAAGTGAAGTAAACGTTGTAGTTTGTAAAACTGTTTTGCTGCAATCCTAGCAGGTTTTCTTTGGAATAAGCCTTAATAAGGTTGCTGGCTCTGGGTTGGGGAAATTTCTGGATCGGCCCATGGAGGGCAGGGTTTGGGGAGGGAAAGGACCCGAGCAGGGTGTGCCATAGAGGTCACTCTCCAAAGCGGTGGCGCAGGCAGTAAATGAAGCCTGCATTCCATCTGACCGAACAGCTTTGGCTGTTCAAGTCCCACCACGGCCGGGGTGAGCTCCCGGTCTATATCCCAGCTCTCGCCCACCCAGCGGTTCGAAAGCCCGCATGGGCAAGTAGATGAATTGGTACCTGCTCTTAGAGCGGGGGGGGCACCCTTCCTTCCCGTGTGATGGCGGCGGGGCGGCGGAGCATAGTGGCAGCGAAACATGGTGGCAGCGGCAGTGGTTGAGTCAAGCGGCCCAAGTGGAGATTGGCCAGCGAAGCGCGGCGACGGGGCAACGCGGTAGGCCGAAGCCAATTGGGACAGAGGCCGGGTGCGGAGCGCGCGCTGTCGGGCGCTGTTGGCCTGTGCCTGGGAGGAGTCGTTGTGACCGGAAAAAGAAGATCTGCGCCAAAAAGACGTCGTCACCCAGATTGAAGAACCTCCGCAAAAAAAGAAATAACAACTAAGACCCTGCCATGGGTGCCTGATAGGTTGTCACTTCCCCCTCATTGTGTGTGGCCCTAGTAAAGGTAATGTAATTAGTAGTTGTATAAATGTAAACCACTCAGAGCCCTTAGGGGGTGAGCGGTCTTTAAATTGAATGTGGGGGGGGAAGCTGCTATTTTCTCCAGGGGAACTGATATCTTTCAGTCTGGAGGTCAGTTGTAATTCCAAGAGATCTCTGGGCACCACCTGGGTGTTGGCAACCCTACCCACTGAACATAGTTGGCTGCCTAAGTAGATGTGCATAAGAGTGCACTGTTAAGTCATTAAACTCATCTACCGTCTGAAATTCGAGCCTGTTTCTTTTATTAAAGAAGTAATTGAAAAACCAAACTCTGTCAAAATAGTCAAGTTTTTCATTAGGCTTACGAAACAAAAATCAATGTTTTGTTCTCCCTCTGCTGGTTTTGCAGGAATAATTAATTAATATAACTTATTCCCAGCGCACTGCCACCATCATTCACTGAGTCTGGAGTCCATGGATAGCATTTCTGCAGCTCTCAAGTTTTAGTGAGAAGCCAGAAAGGTCGAATTTGTTTCCAGGAAGACAAGTCATATTAATCTTAGCTCAACTGGGTCTTTTCAGAATTGGAAAGGGCAAACAGAAGGGAACCAAATGTTATTTTCAAGTTTCTAATATTACTGCATGCAAAGAAAAGTGGGTGTGTGCATGAGCATGTGAAATAAAACTTGCTGGAGATACCTTTTTAGCATCACATCTATATAAGGGTATAATTAATTGCTGAACAAAGGAAAGAGTTTGTTAAATGGGTGTAATAATCACATATTGACCATACAGCTGTAACATAGTTACATGAGTTCACAGAAGGATAGTTTAGGAAAAATGGTTGAAGTGTGTGTGTGCACATATGCGTGCATGCGGGCATTTGAATAATACTGGCTGCGGTCACACGGAGCATTAGCCACGCTACAGAGACGGAAGATAGGAGGATTTTCCGGGCGCGATCAAACCGCAACATCTGGGAAGCGTAGAGCTCCCATGGCAAAACCAAGGCTTCCCGCTGAAGATGTGCCATAAAAACTAGTACCTCCGAGGTACTAGTTTCCGGAAACCGCGGGGCAAGGGTGGGTGTCTGATCACGTTTCCGGTGGTAGCTCGTGGCATCTGGCGCCTATGTCCCATCGTGAAAAGGTTTTTTTCCCCAAGTCTCCACGAGATGCGCATAAGCACCCAACGGCGCATGCGCACACTTCAGCTAAAAAAACTCACAACCCTTGCCGCGCCGCTTCTTTGCCATGCTGCAGGATTTACGTATGATTGGCACCTCCCCCCGAACCACGGGACATCGGCGGGATGTTTGAACCAGTGGCCATGCGGTAGTTTGCTCCGGGGCAAACAGCCACGCCTCCCCCCGCGATATCCGGCCCGTGTGACCGGATGTGGCAGATTGTGGCTATGTTTGCCAGCGCCAAGTTGGGAAATTCCTGGAGATTTTAGGGGTGGAGACTGAAGATGGCGGGGTTTGGGGTATAATGCCATGGAGTCCAACTTCCAGAGTGGCCATTTTCTTCAGGTGAAGTGATCTTTGTCACCTGGTGATCAGTTGTAATAGTGGGAGGTCTTCAGCTACCACCTGGAAGTTGAATTCCAAAACCAACAGCCGTGACAAAAATAATGAAGAGTCAATAAAGATGAGTTGCAAAAACATTTACTGTAGTAATTCTGTAGAAATTTGTCTTCTATTATCACTCACACGCAACGAATACCCTGCAATGTAAACAATTTGTTTCACAATATTTGCTTTATCTGAGCATGTAGCGATCCCAGTTCTTACCACTAAAAGGAAGAAGGTACACATTCAATTATAAATGTAGCTTAAAGAATCATAATAAACCCGTACACTCAAAACTGACATTTACATTACTACTTATCAACTCTTGAAGGAAACATCAACATTCCTTCAAGATTGCTACATGCTCAGATAAAGCAAATATTGTGAAATGAATTGTTTACATTGCACAGTATCCGTTGCGTGTGAGCGATAATAGAAGAAAAAAATCTACAGAATTACTACAGTAAATGTTTTTGCAACTTATCGTTATTGACTCTTCGTTATTTTTGTCACGGATGTTGTTTTTGGAATTCCACTTCCTCCCGTGATCTCTCATTTTTGGCTTCTACCACCTGGAAGTTGGCAACCCTAACTGTGGCTAAAAGCAACCTTTAGTCCAGCTATAGAAATGTCTACTGATACATATGCAGGAAGAAGGGCTGGCCGAAATGGACTAACCGTGTTTTCAGAAAGGTCATGTCAGAGCCAGGAATTAAAGGTATATCTTGTCCTAACCCACTGACATGAAGAACAATGAAGCTGAAAGATTTGTATATGATTATTACTGAGCTAGTTTTAAATTATCTGACCATTTTGTTATGCTAAATAATGCTCAATTACAGACGTTTTCATACATTAAGTTATGAAAATGATCAGTAGTAGACTTTTCAATGTGAAATTCCTATTCTTTGCATGAACTGAAAGTGTAGGCTCTTGCGTATGAACAGATGTATCCTACCCTTTCTGTTAGGTCAGAAGAGTGCTGTTGTTGTTTTTCCTTGCAGCAGCCTTGTAAGAAAGTAGTTTGGAAATTGCAGGTTGCTGAAAGTTACTCGGGCTGTGGTCTCACACACACTAAATAATCCACTTTCAATCCACTTTCCAACTGGATTTTACTGTGTGAACTGGCATAATGACCCGCAGTTGCGCAATCACACAGTCCTTGGAAGCACATTTGGGATTGCCCCAAATGTGCAGGAAAATCGCTTTGCCCCCAAGTGCCCCCGATGTGCGGATTTAGATATCCGCACACGGGGGGCACCTTGACTATTAGATATATAGATAGATTGCCAGCTATGCAATTATTTTTTTCACCATTTGTATTGTTTTTCTGCGTATGTCCTTTCTGCTTATTATGAGCGATTGGGTTTTCTCATAGGAAAGAATTTTTATAATCAGAGATCAGGGGGGGTCCATATATTAAACTTTTATTTTTAAAAATGGGCATTGATCAGGCTGCAGACTGCTTTTCAAAAACATTAGCTCCGAACTGTGGATTTTGATTCACCACCGCTGGTATTTGAGCGGTTTCACACATGACTCCTTGAGTCTCCGTTAATTCATCTGTGAGATAGGGTTAATAAAATATACTTCAGAGAGATGCTAGGAACCTCGAATGAAGAATGGTCATTGTCAAAGTGTAAACAGCTCGCTTTTATGATTAATGATGATAATTTAAAGAAAATTATACAGATTTTGTGCTAAATATCATTGTTCATTATCACAATGAGCTGTTAAGATTGACATATAGAAAACCAATCAATCAATAGATAAATGGGGTTTGGATAATACTAACAAGTAAAGGAGCCTGCCGGTGGAAGGATGAAGAGGTTTTATGTAAATGTTATTTATAGCATGTATGGCTCAGGGTTGGGAGGTTCAGAATGTCAATGTTAATAGCAAAGCACAGAGGTTTCCCTCCCCCATCCTCGTCCTCCCTCTAGGAACAAATGAGTCTCTGGTTGCTGCATCACCTTTCTATCAAAACTCATGTCTTGATGGCAATGCTGGTGTCATGGTTTCTAAGGCCTCTTATGAATTATGGTTGATATTTCGGATGCCAAAGACTAATCGCAGTGCAGCACTGGGGAATATTTCCCCGATAAATGTTAATTTCACAAATCATGTTTGACTTTTGGTTTATGATTTAATTTGTGACAAGGGGCTCTGGTTGAGTAGATTCCTAATGCAGTCATGAATCAAATTCTTTTTCCACAGTTTGTTTAAGGCTGAATATGCACTTGGGGGGAAAAAATTAAACATGGAGCAGCCTAGTTAAGCTTATATGTCAGTCAGTGTAGTACAGCTCTTTCTTTAGTGGTGGTTTGGTGTAGTGGTTAAGTGTGCGGACTCTGATCTGGGAGAACCAGGTTTGATTCCCCACTCCTCCACATGCACCTGGCTGGATGACTTTGGGCAAGCCGTAGTTCTAACAAGAGCTGTCTTTGAAAGGCCAGTTTCTGTCAAGAGCTCTCTCAGCCCCACCTACCTCACAGGGTGTCTGTTGTGGGGAGGGGGGGAAGGGAAAGGAGTTTGTAAGCTGCTCTGAGACTCAGAGTGAAGGGCGGGGTATAAATCAAATCTCTTCTCTTCTTCTTCTCCTTCCTTCCTTCCTTCCTTCCTTCCTTCCTTCCTTCCTTCCTTCCTTCCTTCCGATTCACACAATATAAACTCCTTCTAGCCACTGCAAGTGCTTTATATCAGACTAGGAAAAAGGCTCTGGGAGGGTGCCCCACTCTTGGACACTCAGTGCCAATTTGCTGTGGCGACCTCAGCAGGGTATAATGACACTGAGCCCACCATTTTCTCCAGAGTAACTGATCTCTGCTACCTAAAGAACAGTTGTCATTTTGAGTGATCTCCAGCCCTCACCTGGAGATTGGCAATGATGGTTCCCCAGAAGGGAATGGTTGGTTTGGAGGGGGGAGTCTATGGCTTTGTACCTGTCCGAGGTCCCACGCCTCCTGAAACCTCACCCTCTCCAGGCTCCATCCCTCACATATCCAGGAATTTCCCACCTGGAGTTGGCAACCCTATCTCCTTCCCAGCCAATCATCAACCTACCTTTATTTCCCCCTCACTCTTCAGCTTTCCACCCCCCACACACCTGCAGCCTCTCTCATGCTCTGAATCCCTGTCTGCTACGTCACATTGGCTGTCATACGGGGGCCACCTCAGCAGCATATAAGGATACAGAGCCCACCATTTTCTCCAGGGGAACTGATCTCTGCCATCTGGAAAGCAGTTGTAATTCTGAGTGATCTCCAGCCCTCATCTGGAGATTGGACACATTTTACCTCAGAAAAGCAAAACTGTTTAGAATGTTAGAGTCAAAAGCCAATCAAGTCGCATATGCAAACGACCTCCGTGTTCCGAGGCAGAGGCCAATGAGGCTGCATATGCAAATAACCTCTGTGTTCTGACTGGCTATGGGGGGGAGAGGAACAGCAAAATGTTTAGAATGTTGGAGGCAGGACTCAGGCAAAGCAGCCAGTGGATAGGGAGACCCTCTGAATGACAAATCAGAAAGTGAACTGATTTTGGAGCGTGTGGAATGTTCTAGAGAAGTGCCACCACCATTCGGCTTTTTATTTATAAGGGAGATGTGCAATCGGATTTCTGTGCCTCCCAGATGCATGTGATCCTGGTTCTGACTGTGACCATGGTACATTGGTAGAAATGGTTTCAGTTTTTTCTGCCCATGTCATTCTTACATCCAAAATGGCCCCAGTGAGCAGCTGTTTGTTCTGGTGGGAAACTTGTGCAAGCTAACACTGGGTTTAACCTTTCATATTCCTCCTGATGATAATCCCAGATGGCTTGTCGTGTTAGTCTGCAGCAGCAAAATAAAACAGGAGTCCACTGGTACTTCAGAGTCTAACAAAATGTCGTCCACCATAAGCTTTCATGAGTCAGGAGGGAAGAGAGGAAGCAAGTGTCCTGGATGCCCTCTGTGCGTCTACATGATTGCCTGGTTGTGTGCAGGGTGAGACTGTGAAGAGGAAGTGGCCATGAGTAGGGGTGTGCATTTGGTTTATACCAAGCCGAATAAATACCCCAAAATAAGTTATCGGTATTGTCCAACTATCTATTCAGCCAGATCAGATTCTCTAATCTGCTTTGGCTACCAATAGTTGGATCCCAAATAAAAGCTAAAATTAATCAGCTTTTATTCGGGATGCACTTGCTGAGTCATGCCATGGTGGCAGCGTGACTTGGCGAGTACATTTAAAGAGACCATCTTTTTAAATGCACTCCCGAGTCACACCACCACAACTCTTTAAATGCACTCGCTGACTCATGCCGCCATTGTGGCATGACTCGGCAAGTGCATTTAAAGAGACATTCTTTAAGACTGTAAGAGTGCCCAGGAGGTGGAGGAGAGCTTGGTAGGAGTGGCCCTAGGCCTGCCAGGACAGGTGGGACTTCAGGGAGAAAGAGATGAAGAAAGGAAAGAGGGTATGGGGGATTTTTCAGTGGTTTTGGGGGTCATGATGGCTGGTCGACCCTTGGACGGTGCAGAGGAAGGCCAGGAAATAAGGACAGTGAAAGACAGGGGACTTCAGCACCCCGAGAAGGTGTCATTTCAAGGAGAAGAAGGCAAAAAGGAGGGCTTGCTCACATCAGCAGTGAAGAGGGTTCTAGGAAGCGGACCCATGGATGTTGGAGAGGGGGCCCAGGAACACCTTTTGGGTATTCAGTCAGGACACCAGCACCCCAGGAAGTGGTCAGCAAGGAAATGGAGGATACAGGGATTTTTTCTGTGGTTGTGAGGGTTGTGCTGGCTGGCTGACCCTTGGATGTTGTAGGGGAAGGCCAGGTATGAGGAGAGGAAGAAGAGGTTTTCCAGCACCCCAGAAAGGTGTTGTTTCAAGGAGAAGGCGAAAAGAGGTGGGCTTCAGCCTCTTTTAACCTGAGCAAGAGGCTCTTTAGGTCCTCTTCACTTTCTGCCATTAGAGTGGTATCATCTGCATTTGCGTTTGCATTTGCGTTTGCGCCTGTACGCATGGACAAATCATCGCTTCTATTGTACTCCCTCCGCTAGCCGTAGTGCAGCAGAGAATCACTCCTTTCCGCCACTGTCGTGTCCATCGTGTTCTGTTCAATATGGAACCTCAAACCAGTCTTTGGACCCTCCTTCTGATAGGCATCAGGACATTGATTACGGTCATGGAAGAAGAAGAAGAAGAAGAAGAAGAAGAAGAAGAAGAAGAAGAAGAAGAAGAAGAAGAAGAAGAAACAGTATCCCTCTCAAGAAGGAGGAAGGTGGGTTTTTTGCACATGCGCAAAACAGGGGTCGGCCAAAAGAAAGAAAGAAAGAAAGCGCGATCGTGGCGATATGCAGTCCAGATACCGAAATCGTCGAATCGCAGCGGGAAAACCCGGAAAGTACTCGTTCCGGCCAGTGCCGGAAAATGCGGCAGGGAACCACAAAAATTGCGGGACAAAGCCCGCTTCGGCACGGGAGGCGGATTGGCCTATCTGGTCCGCAAATTTAAATGCGGGCAGGAACAGTGGCGAAACCCGATCAAAATGACCGTGTGACCACACCCTCAGTGTTCATTGGATCTGGATTGCAAATCCTTTGCCAAGGCTCTTGCCCCCCCCCATCCATCTGCTCACTGAATGCACCTGATGGGAACATATCTCAGTTTGCATAGAAAAAGATTTTATTTCCTTGGTTGTCTTGATCCTGCTGGATATGGGGGTAGGGGAAGGAAGCAGCATGCTTTGTCTCTCTAGTCCTGCCTATTTCGCTTCCCTGCCTCATTCCCAAAGCCAAGCATGCTGACTTGTGTTCAGGGGATTTATGTGCTCCTGCACTGCTGCCTGGGAACTTTAGTTCAATCTTTTTGGGTCTGTGCATGTGCCACAACAAGTAACGCCACTGGCACAGCACATACACATTATCGTAGTTTATTTTAAGTGGAGGAATACTTGGCCACTTCACCAATACAAAACTTGTTAAAATGGTGCTAATTTTGAATGGCAAGAGATTATTTGAGACCATCATATAGGGTTGGGAAATTCCTGGAGATTTGCAGGGGGTGCAGTTTGGGGAGGGGACAGGACTCAGCAGGAGATAACGCCACAAAGTCCAACCTTCCAACGCATCAATTTTCTCCTGTGGAACTGATCTCTGCAGTCAGGAGGTCAGTTGTTATTCTGGGGGAACGTCAGGTCCCACCTGAAGGTTGACAATTCTACCATCATTATGAGGTGTTTGGCTCAACACAAAACCCGCATTATGAACAAGCAAAGCACAAATGTTGATTTCATGTTTTGTGAAATTCAAGGCCTCTGTGCTAACACGGAGGCAGTTTGCAATGCAATGAGAAATGGCAGTTTCTGTGGATGGCGTACAGATCTGTATTTCCCATGTGCAGGAAGCCCCCATTCTCACATGAAAAAAAATGGGTAATGCAAGCAAGCGGGAACGCAAGTCCATGCTAAAGCAGGGCATAGACAAACAAAAGCACTAAACACAAACAGCAGCGAACCTAGACACTAAAACCCACAAATATTAAGATTGCTAGGGATGCAGAAATAATTGCCAGTGAAGCAAAGGAAACTCACTCCTCTGGAAAGGGCATTGGCTGATGAAAAATGTCTCGTTCATTTTGTCCAGCCTACAGGAATCATCCCTCTGCATGGATTTTGCTAAACATCACGTGTCCTTGTAGGTGTCTTTGGTAGTGTTCAGGCATGCACGACGACACACTATAAATAACAGGCATTGGAAAAGCCTTTCATCCCCAATAAATCAAAGACTGAGAAGTGGTTGACAGCAGGAAAACACACCTTTGTAGCTCACTCCTAAATATGCCTAGCAACCTTTTTTTTTTAACGTTTCCCTTCGAAGAAGCAGTAGGTGGTTAAAATGGGATCTTCTGGTGGTGGTTTTAAATCACAAGCACATGTGTATTCATTTTCTGACAGAGGAAAGGGGGGGGGAACCAATTTTGAAATGAAGAGGTCTTGGCTCATTTCCAAATTAGGGTTTAAAAATTCATGCCCACCATAAGAATGTATATAGCTCTTGAATAATTTATATCCTGTGCCCAATAACGAGAAGCTTAATATCCGATAGAGGTTATTTAATCAATAGAAAATGGTGCAAGAGAAAAGTCAAAGAATTGTGACACGTCAGTCTAGAGACTAAGGACTTTTTAGCGCTTTCCCTGCTGAGTGGGAAAGTAGTGAGATGTCTTCTGAAGCACGTTTGGGTGTCAGCAGGGGTCATTTCATAGAAAAAGAGGTGCAGGAGCTCATTAGCATGACTTATTAGCATAACTCATTTGCATAGGACAACCCCCCTGACATCACCGGAAGTGTGTCAGAAGGCAACACCCACCGCTCAGGCTCCACTGGACTGTTTTGGATTGATAGCTATTGGGGGGGGGGACTCCACCACTCAGCGATGGGGGGGGGCTTCACCACTCAGGCTCCACTGGACTGTTTTGGATTGATAGCTATTGGGGGGGGACGTGCAGATCTGTCCTCGCAGAGGAGGGAGAGCTTGTACTTGAATAAAAGTTGGTCTTAAAGGTGCCACTGGACTGCTTTGGATTGCGAGCTATTAGGGGAGAAGGGGAATGTGCAGATCTGTCCTCGCAGAGGAGGGAGAGCTTGTACTTGAATAAAAGTTGGTCTTAAAGGTGCCACTGTACTGTTTTGGAATGCTAGCTATGGGGGGGACGTGCAGATTTGCCCTCACAGAGGAGGAAGAGCTTGTACCTGAAGGCGGGCCGGGGGGGTTCTGCAACTTACCTGGCTGCTTCTTTCTCTTTGTGGCCCAACTGAGGCTGCTGGGAGCTGGGCGCGGGGCTTGTTGCATGTGCCCACCCCCTGGGCTCCTTACTGCCAGAGCTCCACTCCTGTACGTTCCTGCAGGAAATGACCCCTGGGTATCAGCAGGTTTCTAGAACTGTCTTCTCTGATGCCCTTTGCTTGTCCTGGGTTACCTGGCTGACCAAAATTATATTACATTTCCTAATTGCTGGCTGAGTGAAAAGAAGGAAAGGATTTTGAAGGAAGAAAGGCTACTCTTACACAAGTATTAACCTTTGGCTTGAATCACTGCTTGTACCCAGGATATGACACTAAGGATGCTCTTAATTTCTGACTTGATTTCTGTCATTGCTATTATTTCTTAATGGCAATGGGACGATATGAGAGAATTTGGGTGCAACACGAGGCTATTCGTGTGTCATAGGCTGTGTTTCTATAGCGGCTAAAGATGGCTTGGCTGATCCAGAAAGTGTACAGTTGACCTTCCCACTACCATTCATAGTATCTTAGGTAGACGTGAGCAACTGCAGCCGGTTCAATTCTATCTGATTCCGTTGATGCTTTATAGGAACAAAGATGTGGGATGGAAATTTTTCCAGTCCTTTATTTTTCTCTGGAAAACGTTTCAACTGTAAATTCTTAAGATTAATAGCAATGAATGGATTCCACTGCCAATACCATTTAAGTGTAATGCTCTGCTAGATAAACAGTTAATCTTGAAATCACAGTCTGCTCCCTGGTTCAAATTGTTTAAGAATGACCATTTTAGATCCTCCTACCTAGTTAGTGGAGCTGCGGTGGCTCAAGTGGTTAAGATGCTGAACTGCAGGCTGTGGAAGGTAGTACAGCAGTTCGAGACCCGAGTGTGCCACATGACGGAGTGAGCTCCCGTCTCTAGTTCCAGCTCCTGCCAACCTAGCAGTTCGAAAGCAAGAAATCGCAAGTAGATAAATAGGTACCACTTCAGTGGGAAGGTAACAGCGTTCCGTGCGCCTTGGCATTTAGTCATGCCGGCCCCATGACCACGGAAATGTCTTTGGACAACAGAGATGAGCACCACAACCCTAGAGTCGGATTCGACTGGCTTTCGAGCAAGGGAATCTTTACCTTTTTACCTAGTTAGTATAGATAATCATAACCTGAGAGCAGCCTTCACATCCTTGCGTTTTGAATCAATGCCAACGGCCGTATTAGCCAGCCGCTACCGTAGAATACCTAAGGAACAGCGCTTTTGTATTTGTGGCTCTTCTGTTATCGAGGATCTTCCCCATTATATTCTTGAGTGTTCGATGTATGCCCCACGTAGGTTAAAATTTCTCTCCAGGATTTTACCAGACTTACGTTTCTACTCAGATTCTGAGAAGTTTGTATTCTTGTTAGCTGATTTCGATGCTAACATACCCTATAGAATGTCTTTATATGTCTTGGCTGCAAAGGAAATACAGGCTAAAGCTGTTCTTATGGGAACTAATTAATATTGATCTTTGCAGACACCTTTTGACTCAATTTTATTCTGATTGTATGGTTTTATTATATCTTACATATTTTACTCTAATCCTTGGTTTGTAATGGCTTATGGCTAAATAGAAATACATTTCTTTCACTCATACTGCCAATACCATATTAAGCACGCTTGGCCAAAAATATAATTAACATTTTTCAGGTGATTTTCCATGGAAACTGTGAGAGAATACATGTATGTTCTGTTGATTTGTAAAAGGGGCGGGATAAAATATAAATATCTAACTCAAAAATCAGCTAGAGAGTCAGTGTGATGTAGTAGTTTTAGAGTGTTGGACTAGGGTCTGGAGGCCCAGGTTTGAATCCCCACGCATGCCATGGAAGCTTGCTGGGTGACCTTGGGCCAGTCATACTCTCTCAGCCTAGCTGAGGTTGTTGTGAGCTTAAAATGGAAGAGAAGTATGTAAGGTGCTTTGGGTGCTCACTGGGGAGAAAGACAGGATACAAATGAAATGAATAAATAAACTTATGAATTCATCTGGTTGGCTGTACAGGTCAAGTCAAATCAAAGTTAAAATTCTTATTTTTATGCCTCCTCACCCATCAGCTCTGGGTCTAAGCCTGATTTCGCACAAGGAGCTGCGCCGCCGTCACGCCTCCCTTTGCCCCGTTTCCATTCATCAATTTCCCACTCGAAGCCGTGCGGCCTCATTTTGACCTGCGGCTTTGCCCGATTTTCCCTGCGGTTTTGTGATCCTGTTTTTAGAGGATCACGAAACTGCGGGGAAAACCCAGGGAATCTGGCCGTGCGGCTTCAAGTGGGAAATTGACCAAACGAAATGGGCCAAAGGGAGGCGCGGCGGCGGCGCAGCTCCTTGTGCAAAATCAGCCTAACAAATAATCTGAGTAATGCTGTGGAGAGTGTCAGGGAAAGGGAGGCGCCCTGGTGCCCTGTGTGAAATAATTTCAAGTGTTTTGGGTGGACAACTGCATCCTCAGGACAGCATGCAGAATATTTTGGGTGATAAGAAGATAAGAGACGCCAATGTTGGATCAGGCCAAAGGCCCATCCAGTCCAACACTCTGTGTCACACAGTGGCCAGAAATACCAGTGCCATCAGGAGGTCCACCAGTGGGGCCAGGACATTAGAAGCCCTCCCACTATTGACCCCCCCCAAGCACCAAGAAGACAGAGCATCACTTGCCCCAGAGCCCCTATCTATACCTTGTGGCTAATAGCCACTGATGGACCTCTGCTCCATATGCTTATCTAATTCCATTTTGAAGCCGTCCATGCTTGTAGCCGCCACCACTTCCTGTGGCAGTGAATTCCATGTGTTAATCACTCTTTGGGTGAAGAAGGACTTCCTTTTATCCATTCTAACCCGACCGCTCTGCAGTTTCATGGAGTGCCCACGAGTTCTTGCATTGTGAGAAAGGGAGAAAAGTACCTCTTTCTCTACCTGCTCTTTCCCATGCATAAAATCAGTGTCTCAGCAGTTTACAGTGCCTTTGGTATTTTTTCTTAAATGTAAACAATGTACGGGAAAGACATGCTATACTATATTTAAATTTGTACAAGTATTCCACTAAAAATAATTTCCACATTATTTACTTCTTTAAAACATTTTAAAACTGCCTTTCCACCAAACGTGGGGTCCCTAAGGTGGCCAACAACAACACAATTCAGACAGGCATGTGTGTGTGTGTATAAAAGCCTCTGTGTGTGTGGATTTGTGTGTAAAATAGTTAGAACAAAACACATAGACACGTGAACAGGAATGAGGGTCAGTGAGCATAAGGGAGGGAATACTAGACAAGTCTTTACCCACTGGCAGAATAGGATAAAATTTGTTTGAATATAACTTTTAAAGTACACTTGATTTAGTTTTCCCTAATCAAATATTTCAGTTCAAGTATTTGTTGCTGTTGGAACATAAAATTAACATAGGGTACTTTTTAAAATCTTGTTTCCTAAATATATGTCAGAATAAACATGTTAAGTTAGATCATGCTCTATCGAGGGTATTGGCAATTGCTTCCGGATTTTTTCCTTTTTTTTTTTTAATCCCCCTGAGGGGAGTTTTTTTTAATTGGGTTTTTTTTACAAACTATAACTGAAAATATAGGAAAGGGGACTACATCTAAGGAGAAAGGAAAAAGACCCACTACTAACTAAAAACCAAGAGTAGGAGATCAATACATCAGCTTGTCTCAATGCTATAGACAGAATTTTTTCCAAGTTAATTTCTTTTCTTGAAATCCCACATCACCGTGCAGTTTTTCTTCTAAAAGTACCCAGTAGCTCACAGAACTATTTACTAGCCAGCCTGGCCATTTCAATACAAAGCTCCTGAGTTATACAGAAGGGAGCATGATAATATTTGCTGAGATACATACATATGTACATACATACATACATACATACATACATACATACATACATACATACATACATACATACATACATACATACATACATACGGTAAAGGTAAAAGTTTCCCTTGCTCAAAAGCTAGTCGAATCCAAATCTAGAGGGTGGTGCTCATCTCCGTTTCCAAGCCGAAGAGCCAGCACTGTCCAAAGACATTTCCATGGTCATGTGGCCAGCATGACTAAAAGCTGAGGCGCACAGAATGCTGTTACCGAAGTGGTCCCTATTTATCTACTTGCAGTTTCTTGCTTTCGAACTGCTAGGTTGGCAGGAGCTGGGACCAGAGACGGGAGCTCACTCCATCACACAGCACTAGGGTCTCGAACTGCCAAACTACAGACCTTCCAGTCTGCAGCTTCAGCGTCTTAACCTCTGGGCCACTGCGGCCCTCTACATACCTTCTTTTAAAGGGCTTGTTTTTTAAAAAGGTACCAGAACTCTCAAGAGGGAGATGAGGTGTTCAATGTGTATACTGAAAACTCGTGAAGTTTTAAACGTTTCAAGAAAGAATTTTGTGAAAGAGGTTTCCGAATTCCGTTCTGGTGCATTCCCCCAGAGAAAAAAGCCCTGATATGGATATAGTTTGGGGGACAGACTGTGTCTCAGCAGCTGAGCACATGCTTTGTTTGTAGAAAGTTCCAGGATCCATCAGCATTTTCAATCAAAAGGCTTGCAAGTGTTACGCAAAACTTTCTCTGACTGAGACCATGGAGAACTGTCCTAAGACAGCATCCTTGGCACAATAAGCCTCCCAACACACCATCAGGGGAGTTAAAATCACCCATAGCCACTAGATCATATTTTTGTACACATTGGCCAGAGAGTTCAGCAGTGTAAGCTTTAGCCATAACAGTGGTAGTACCAGGGCTTTTTTTTGTAGGAAAAGCCCAGCATGAACTCATTAGCATAATAGGCCACACCCAACAGCAGAAACTCATTAGCATTCTAGGCCACACCCTAACAGCACAGCTCATTGACATATTAGGCCACACCCCCATGCCTTTTCTTGGCTTGCCTGGGCACCCCGCAAGCCGGCCCTTGAAGAGGCCGGGGAAGGCACATGGAGGCATTTAAATGCCTCCCCGATCCTTCCAGGGGGCCCCTGGCCGGCCTGCCTTGGAGTCGCCGGGGGGGGGGGTCGCTCTCCGGGCCTTCCCTCTGTAGCCGTGCACGTACAGCTTTGGCTGTAGTGGGCGTGGCCAACTCTGAAGCCAGCCAGAACTCCATTCCTGTGCGTTCCTGCCCAAAAATAGCCCCGGGTAGTACATTTGCATGCCTCTCTGCCATTAAGATCGGCATAGATTTCAGAGGAGAAAGAGCCTTGTTGTTTGTCGCAGCTGCTAGTCATTCCGATGTGACACCTAAAAGCCGTTTGAGGTTAGGCGCTTGTTACCTCCCATTAGAAGAGGAGGTGAGCCTGGGACACAGACGCAGAAGTGACAGCACAAATAGACCAAAATAAATAAAACATTGTTGGGGGAAAAATCACTCAGTTCCTTCATATTATCTCTCCACTGTTCTCCAGAGGTTGAAATCGTTCCTCATATTGAACACTCTGCTTCTTGCTCTATAAGCAGCAGGGTTCTGTTGTCGGAACGCTCTGAGGCATATGCTGATGATGCTTCTCCTCAATGGCTTGGTTCACACGCGGGCCAAAACAACCTAGGATTTCTTGCAATATTTTGGATTCTGATCACTGGTGTACCTTACCTATATTCAGGGCTTTTTTTCTGTAGAAAAAGCCCAGCAGGAACTCATTAGCATAACAGGCCACACCCAACAGCAGAAACACATTAGCATATTAGGTCACACACCCCGACGGCATAGCTCATTAGCATATTAGGCCACACCTCCATGTCTTCCCTTAGAAGGATCTGTCCTGCGAGGACCCCGGGCAAGCCAGCCTTTGGACAGATCCTTCCAGGGGGGGGCCTGGCTCACCCACCTTGGAGTTGCCGGGGGTGTGTGTCACTCTCCAGGCCTTCCCTCTGTAGCCACGCATGCAGAGATTTTGGCTGTAGTGGGCGTGGCCAACGCTAAGGTGGGCGTGGCCAGAACTCCGTTCCTGTGCGTTCCCGCCCCAAAATAGCCCTGCCTATATTTAACAAACCACTCAAAAGAAGATTACAGAAACGATAAGGGTGGGAGTCACAAGGAATTGCCGAGGAACTGCCGCCCTTTCCCCCTCCCAGCCCCATTCATCCTCATCCCCCCCCAGAAACCCACCAGCTAGTTTTCTCCACTCCTCCCTTTTCCCTCCTCTCATCACCTTTCTTTCTGCCTCCTCTTTCCTTTCATTTGTTTTTTTTTTCTCTGTGCTCAAGGACAAAAGTAGCCGGCCACTGATGGATGCTGATGTGTTTCATGTTCCTTACACTCCCTTCTCTAGTGGGTCAAGTTTAGTACCTGTGTATATATTCCTTGTGGAGCTGCGGTGCCTCAAGTGGTTAGGACGCTGAACTGCAGGCTGTGGAAGGTCGGTAGTTCAGCAGTTCGAGACCCGAGTGTGCCGCATGACGGAGTGAGCTCCCGTCTCTAGTTCCAGCTCCTGCCAACCTAGCAGTTCGAAAGCAAGAAATCGCAAGTGGATAAATAGGTACTGCTTCAGTGGGAAGGTAACAGCGTTTCGTGCGCCTTGGTGTTTAGTAATGCCGGCCACATGACCATGGAAATGTCTTCAGACAGCGCTGGCTCTTCGGCTTTGAAATGGAGATGAGCACCGCAACCCTAGAGTCGGATTCGACTGGCTTTCGAGCAAGGGAGACCTTTACCTTTACCTTTATATATTACTTGTGGATATGAGGGTAGGGTACATTTTAATCTTTGGCTTAGTTTTGCAGGGAACTAGAGGGTCCTTTGGACATCCCTCAATTTGGGGGCAAAGGCAAAGGTACTCCAGCAGCAGTAGAGTGCATACTGAACCATGCCTGACTCTCAGGCCGAGTTCAGACTGGCAGTTTGAAGCGGGACGGAGTCCTGGCAAAAAAGAGCCAGAACTAGTGTTCCCTCTAAGCTGAGTTAGTGTGAGCTAGCTCACAGTTTTTCAGCCTCCGGCTCGCACGTTTTTGTCTCGGCTCAGGAAACGATGGCTCCAGAGCAAAATAAATTATGCAGTAGCCACACCTTAATGCCAGTAGCTCATAAAGTAGAATTTTTGCTCACAAGACTCCACAGCTTAGAGGGAACAAACTGTTTCGGGTTTTCCCGTTCACACTGCAGCGACTGATGCGGGAGCATACCGGGAGGAGGCGCAAGGGAGCATTCACACTGTTGGCCTGGAGACACGGCTGTAAGGTGCAGATTTCTTTTTTGCAATCTAGAGATATGTGCTTATGCGCATAAGCGCATATGCACATAAACGCATAAGAAAACCGTGGCTTTTGGTGTTCGCACTTTGTTGGTGCGGGATGGACGCGGGATAATCGCACTTTGCAGGGTTTGCTACCACTTTCACCAGGTATCTTTTAAACTCGGGAGCGAAGCGTTACAAGACGGGTTGAGTACGGGTGGGGAATGCCAGACAGATGTGCCTGTGTGAACGGCCCCTTTAATCCGGTTGTGGAACATTTCTGAAACGTGCCTATATCGGGGCAAACTGCCAATCTGAACTGGGCCTCAGAGTTGTCACCACTTACATAGGGGCATCAAAGGTACATAGGTATTTCCTGTGTAATAATTCAGATGCAGGGCCACTGTTTTCCAAAGTATTAAATACAGCACGCTGAATTCATGGAGAATCCTCAACAAAACCCTGCACAGAGGACAGAAATGCAGAATATGAATAGTATGTGCTTTAATGTGCAATAAACTGATTATGTCAATACCCCTCCCCCCACACACACACACACAAACCAAAGGTAGTTTTTAGTTGAATGATATATCTTAGTATAGTATTCTCTCATTCTGCTTTCCAGTGCAGGCAGATTTTAAAAGGTAAGATAAGAGCTATGTAGACACAGTATTATTTAATTTCTCTTCTGCGCGCTCAGTCAATGCAGAGTGACCTGTATAATAAGGTAAAGAGAGAGGTTTCCCTTGCGCAAAAGCCAGTCGAATCCAACTCTAGGGCCGGTGCTCATCTCCGTTTCCAAGCCAGAAAACCAGCGCTGTCCAAAGATGTCTCCATAGTCATGTGGCCGGCATGACTAGATGCTGAGGCACACAGAAAGCTGTCACCTTCCCACCGAAGTGGTACCCATTTATCTACTTGCAATTTCTCGCTTTTGAACTGCTAGGAAAGCAGGAGCTGGGACCAGAGACGGAAGCTTACTCCGTCATGCGGCACTCGGGTCTTGAACTGCCGAACTACCAACCTTCCAGTCTGCAGTTCAGCATCTTAACCTCTGAGCCACCACAGCCCCTGACCTGTATAATACTGACTAGGAACATGGGTATGTGTGTGTATCTTTCTGTGTGTGGAGGAATGGAGATTAGACTTGTTCATTCTGTTAAAATCAGGATACCAGTGTTAACTCAGCAATTGTTTATGGCTCCTTGGGAGCGTTCACCTGGCACAGTTTCCATCACTGGAACTCAAAAATGTTTTCTGAACCTTTAAAAGGAGCTATCCTGAGAACCTAATATGCTGTCGTTCAGGGGAAGGAGGGATTTGACGCTTCTTCTATGCCATTTCTGTGATAGAAAACTATACCCCCTCAAGCTTCTTCAAGCTCTGATGAAGAAAAAAAAAGCCAGGCATAATATGGATATTCCTTAAAGCAGCCATTGGGGGGCATTTTTTATTGGGGAAACGATATGGAGTGGGGGAGTCATAGCAATTATGGGGTGCCTTGATCAGAATAGAAACAGACATGATCCCGGTGGAGGCAAGCCTTTGGATGCTGGCCATTCGATACTGGTTGAAACTTTCATTTTTTCCTAGAGGGTTGGCAAGTTTAATTTTCCAGGATACCTTTGTCCCACCTTGGCTGAGGGTCATCGGGGGAAAAAGAACTTTCTCAACTTGGCCTCTCAAAACAATTCCTTAGCTCTGTCACATGCGACAAAGCGAGAGAGTTAGTGAGACAGAGAATCCAGGACACAGCTAGACAGGAGGATCTTAATAACTCATGCAAATGGCGAGCCCTTTTAGAACCGTTGCAAAAGGTAGTGCCTAGGCCCTATCTTTTTTATCTAGAAAATCATGAGTTAAGGAGAACGTTTACACCCTCATGAGGTGGGATGCCCTCCCTTCAGCGGTTACAGAGGGGAGGTTTAATTTAAAAAGACCCTTGCTGATCGTCTATGTCGCTGCTGCAATGACGGAATTGAAACCTTAATGCACGTTATATATGACTGCAGGGCATAGAGCCACTTTCGTGATATTCTCCCACTCTCTACCACTACTCTATCCTCAACTAGTCAAAAGATGCAATTGCTGAAGAACCTCCTAGAAAGTAGGTGCCCCAAGGCTACAGCTAAACTTGCCAATGTTGACTGGTTAGCTGTAAGGACTAGAAAGCTCCTAGTGAAAGACGAATAGAAGTAATTAGTTACAGGACTTAACAGGTTTTACATGCATGCTCTATTTGATATGCATTTTATAGATTTCATTTATGCTTGTGGTTGTATGAATTTAGTTTGAGTTAGTTTGTTGTATTAGAGTGCTGGCTTTTGCTGGGTCCAAGCCAAGGAAAAGCATGGGGGTGTGGCCTATTATGCTAATGAGTTCCTGCTGGGCTTTTTCTACAAAATATCCCTCTACAAAAAAGCCCTGGTTTAATTCTTGGACAGCTACCATGACCAAGCGGCTACTGCAGAGGCACGGAGCTGCCTGGCACAGTGCCTGGCACAAGAGGCAGACCTCGCCAGGGAACATTGAGGCAATCCAATCAAGAGTTCACCTCATATTTAACCAGGGGGGAGTTCAAACAGGGTCAGTTTGTCTGTTTGTGTTGAAATCTGCAGCATGCCTACTCAGTAATGTGGTCGGCTGAAGCTGCATTCCAAGACAAGCAGAGGTGAGGAAGTAAGCCCCTCATCACTAGGCACGGATCTGCAGCCGTGCAGCACATTCAGTTAAAATCCATGTTTGTGTGTGATTTCAACAAGCAGACCTAAGTATATAGTAATAAGAATATAGTGATGTGCAGGGGTCATTTCCTGCAGGAGCGTGCAGGAGCAAAGCTCCGACAGTAAAAAGCCCAGGGGGCGGGCACATGCAACAAGCCCCACCCCCTGCTCCCAGCAGCCCCAAGCCACAAGGA
>NW_015162005.1:217444-218728 GCF_001447785.1 Gekko japonicus | reverse complement strand
GCACAGATCTGCGCATTCCCCCCACCCCCAGCTAGCAATCCAAAACAGTCCAGTGGCACCTTTAAGGCCAAGTTTTATTCAGGTACAAGCTCTCCCTCCTCTGCGAGGGCAGATCTGCACGCCCTCCCCCCAATAGCTAGCAATCCAAAACAGTCCAGCGGAGCTTGAGCGGTGGGTGTTGCCTTCTGACACACTTCCGATGATGTCAGTGGGTGTGGCCTATGCAAATAAGTTATGCTAATTAGTTATGCCAATGAGCTCCCACACCTCTTCTTCTACGAAACGACCCCTGGTGATGTGTAAGAAATCGCTTTGTTCCCGTTCCCAAATTGGATTGCTTTTGACAGGCACATGTGATTTTTTTGAAGCAGAGCAGAGCAAGGAGAGAGTGCTAAAGCTCGGCTGTTTAATGAAAGCCATCTGCTGGAGTGGATCTTAAAAGTAATTGATTGGATGTGAAGGAATAGCTTCAGTCAGTGTCCCTGGGACAACAGGCGCTTGGAGCCAAGTTATCTAAGGGGTTGTGCTATGCAGATAACCTCCTTTATGTATCAGCTCTTGCACCTTGAGCTTTGCTTAACAAACAAGCCTGCCAATCTTCTCCTGTTAGTGGAGCTGTTAGTGCAAAATGTATTGTCTCTTGTGCTCCACTTGTATCTCTTGACAATATGGGAGCGCCAGTCTTTTCAAGTGTCTTTCTCGGCTTGTTTCCATTATTGTCTCAGATATTTTTTTGGGGGGTGGGGTAAGCAGAAATAGGAGCTGTGGTGGCTCAAGTGGTTAAGACGCTGAACTGCAGGCTGTGGAAGGTGGGTAGTTCAGCAGTTCGGGACCCGAGTGTGCCGCATGACGGAGTGAGCTCCCGTCTCTAGTTCCAGCTCCTGCCAACCTAGCAGTTCGAAAGCAAGACATTGCAAGTAGATAAATAGGTACCACTTCGGTGGGAAGGTAACAGCATTCCGTGCGCCTTGGTGTTTAGTCATGCTGGCCACATGACCACGGAAACGTCTTCGGACAGTGCTGGCTCTTCGTTGGCTTTCGAGCAAGGGAACCTTTACCTTTACCTTTTAAGCAGAAATAAATAACTTTGCAACTTTGCCTCTCTGTTTTATTTATCGTCTGAGATGTAGGTGCTGCATGTCGAGACAGTTGTTGTTGTTGTTTTTAAAGAAAGTTAATAAAAAAATAAATAAATTGCTGTCTTACTCCTAGTGTGAGTGACAATATTCCTCCGAACTGGGACATTTAAAATCTGTACACAGTTTTGTCCTTTGGCTCTATCCT
>NW_015162005.1:186834-214338 GCF_001447785.1 Gekko japonicus | reverse complement strand
TGCTGAGTGGTCGGGTTAGAATGGGTAAAAGGAAGTACTTCTTCACCCAAAGAGTGATTAACACATGGAATTCACTGCCACAGGAAGTGGTGGCGGCTACAAGCATGGACGTCTTCAAAAGTGAATTAGATAAGCATATGGAGCAGAGGTCCATCAGTGGCTATTAGCCACAAGGTATAGATAGGGGCTCTGGGGAAAGTGATGCTCTGTCATCTTGGTGCTTGGGGGGGTGGTAAACAGTGGGAGGGCTTCAAATGTCCTGGCCCCACTGGTGGACCTCCTGGTGGCACCTGGTATTTCTGGCCACTGTGTGACACAGAGTGTTGGACTGGATGGGCCTTTGTCCTGATCCAACATTGGTGTCTCTTATTTTCTTATGTTCTTAAGTTCAAGTTTTTGTATCTACCCATGCAGCAAGTCTGCTGTGACTAGCAAGGTCTTTTGGCTGTCCTTTCTCTGGCCAAGGTATGCTTCATTGCTTCTGAAACTCTGGCCTTTCCGGTCCTTCCCCCCCCCCTTGCTTTGGGAGGCCTCCTGAAGGAGTTGAGGCATGCCTCCTCTTCGCTGGCCTTCAAGAGAGGCTGCAAAACTGAATTATGTAGGGGTAGAGTGTGGCTGACTTTTTATCTCCTTGTTTTTTAAGATGTTTACCCAAGGATGTTTACCTATTTTATTATTTGGGGTTTTTTTATGGTTACTGTTGTTATGAACAATACTATCTGCCTTGGGTTCCAGCTGTGGAGGACGAAAGGAGTTGCTATACCAGAATAATATTGGATTTCCTTGAGTCCTGCAATGTCCCCAGTGGCTATAGCACAGCTGGAAGTGGAAGTCTACTAGATAATGGAACATAAGTTCAACAGGGACTATATCTTTTGTATACATACACATACAGTAATTTTCTCTTAATGTTATATGAGCATAATAACATTAATACATGGATCTAAATGGGATAGATATAATGAGATGTATCCTGACTAGAGGGCTCTGCAAAGCCTAGGGAAACCATTTAGCTTAAAATACAGTGCAGTCCTAAACAGATATACAATCTTCTAAGTCTGTTACCAATTGATTTAGAATGATGTAACTCAAGTCATAATTGTACTGTCGGTCATAAAGTGTAGATCAAGGTTGTTTAGTACTGAATAAGCAAGTATGAGAAATGAAAAATGAGAAGGGAGCACTCACTGGAGAAGACCCTGATGCTGGGAAAGATTGAAGGTCAAAGAAGACGGGGACGGCAAAGGATGAGATGGTTAGACAGTGTCATAGATGCAACGAACATGAAATTGAGCAAACTTCAGAGGATGGCAGAAGACTGGAAGGCCTGGCGTGAACTGGTCCATGGGGTCGCGAAGAGTCGGACTCGACTGTGCGACTGAACAACAACAACAAAGCAAGTATGGCTTTGTAATGTAATTATCTGTAAGATAGTTAAGATTGCAAGATCCCTGGCTTAACCTGGGTTGGGTATGGCAGAAAAAGTTTGCATTATTAAAGGTAGCCGCAGAACATTCATTTACACCATCAGGGGTGGAAAATAGTCAGTAAAATCAGTAAAAGTCAGTTTTTTCATCTTGGTCAGTAATTTCTCAGTTTTTTTTAAAAAAGATGGTCAGTAAAGTCAGTATTTCTTTGATTTTTGTGAAAGCAGTTTGTGTGTTTTTCTTTTCGTTACTGCATTTTGGGGGAAACATGGTGACTTCCCAGTGAGAAGACAGATTGTTTTCAGTTCAGTAATGAAGTACTTTAAGGACTTTGTTCCTAAGAGTAAAAGTGATTTGGTGAAATCTTCCACAAAGTATAGAAACATAATTAACCTCTTAAAACATGAGACAATGAAAGCAGAGGTGATGTTTTGTTTGCATGAGTGCCTGCTTATTTACAAAGTTCAGTGGAGTATTCCAAAAAGAAGAGCCTTTGATGCATGTGATGCACAGTGAAGTGAAAACACAAGAACCATAATGAATCGTGTTTGTAAGAGTTCAGCACCATTGTCTGTTAAAGCCTTCAGTGATGAGCACTGCATACCTGTGAGAGGTAGCCAGTGAAAGTAGAATCTGTGACGAACTGAAAAAACTTTCTGAAAAGGAACAGCTACTCTTTTTAATGGGAGCAAAGAAACATTTCATAGCAGCCTGCAAACACCTTTTACTCCAGTCATCTGGAGTAAAGCCCATCCTCAGATATCTTCAATGTTCAGCTCCGGCACAGAGAGTCAAGGAAGGAATGCACAAGGATATAATGAAAGTAGCAGCAGCACTCCCAAGGGATGAATGGAAACTTCTTAGACTTGAAGATGAAACTGCCAGTGAAACTTGCTGCGCTGATACATACTGGAATCAGTTCTTTGAACAAAACCATCTGGAGATCCAAAATACCCACTGGTTACCAAGATGGTGAAAACAGCATTATCATCATCACATGGTAGTGTGGACATAGAAAGAGGGTTTTCAAAATCTGGGCACATTTCGACCAATGAAAGGGCCAGCATGTCAGAGGGAACTTTGAATGCCCACCTGATGGTCAAAGAAACTTTATAGCATGTATATGAAAACAAGGTATACCATGTTAATATCACATAGGAGCTTTTACAGATGGCAAGAGCAGCTCATGTTCATTATAAGCAGTATTGTGCTGAACTGCACATCATTAAAGAGAAGGAGCAAAAAGAAAAAAAAGGGGGAGAAGGCAGAGGAGTTAGAAAGGTTGTTAGCCAAATTGCTCTATTTGTTAATAAAGATAGGGAATTTGAATATTTTGAATAGCAATTGGCAAATAGGGAGCAATAACCTTTGTATACAGGAGTCCCGCCCTTTCCAGTACTCCCAGAAATTGACGCAGAGACCAAGCGTTAAAGAATTGGTTTCTTTACTGGGGAATATGCACTCATACAAATAAACACACTCAAGCAATACAGTACTAAGAAAAATAGACATAAAGGTACAGCGACATTCGCATGAGCAGGTAATTTGTTGAGGGGTGATACATACCTGTCCTGAAGAGATGAAGCGATCTCACAGTGAAAAAGGGAAAGGGAGACTATAAGGGAAAAGGGTCGTATTCTGAACCAGCAGAATACATGGAAGACTCTGGGCAGTGCTACATCAAGTGTCAGCAAGATAGGTAGGAGTCAGGTATAGAGGAAGAGAGAGAGAGAGCGTGGTGGGTCTTGCTCTTTTTATACCCTATTTGGACTTTACTTGGACTTTACTGGCCACTTCCCTTGTCCCGTCCCCAGGAAGTTGCTTAGGCAAAAACGTGTTGCAGGAGGATGTTGGGGCTAATGGTTGGGCAATATTGATTCCATTACTACTGACAGTGACACCTTTGGAAGATAATAGCAGCAGAGGCCAGGGTTGTTAGTGTTAATAGCCCGATGATCTCTCTGGGTGATGGGCTTTCAGGGACGATGTGTCAGCCGGCTAATCCCTTTATACAAGCAGTTCTTTTGTTATACTGGGCAGCATATGTGCAGTATCTGGTGAAGGTGTAGGGGAGAGATGTGCCTGCGTGCTAACAGAGGTTTCTGCTAATGGAGTCTCTGTAGAGAAGTTCAGGCTACCCTTCGCATGGCATGGCGTTCTTCTGCAGCGTGCTTTTACTGGCTTCTGTGTGCTGTCTGTGGCCAGGGTGCTTGGTTCTTCTCTGCTGCGTTGCAGGTGAGAGGTGGCAGGTAACCCATGGATCCATCCTTGGTCTGGCACATCATCTCAGGAGGAGGCTTCCCTCATCTGGCACATGATCGCAGTCCAGGCAGTTGGCATCAGCTTGTGGTCACCATACAGTCCATGTCCTTGACACTTATTGCACAGGCCACTTACTAGTTATGGTTCATAAGTCCATAAGAGCATTATAAGTTCCTTGCAAGGCAACAAGGTTTAAGAAGATGGACAGTGAAAAGGATAGTATACATGGTAAAGGTAAAGGTAAAGGTTCCCTTGCTTGAAAGCCAGTCGAATCCGACTCTAGGGTTGTGGTGCTCATCTCCGTTTGAAAGCCGAAGAGCCAATGCTGTCCGAAGACGTTTCCGTGGTCATGTGGCCGGCATGACTAAACACCAAGCCGCACGGAATGCTGTTACCTTCCTACCGAAGTGGTACCTATTTATCTACTTGCAATTTCTTGCTTTCGAACTGCTGGGTTGGCAGGAGCTGGAACTAGAGACGGGAGCTCACTCCGTCATGCGGCACACTCGGGTCTCGAACTGCTGAACTACTGAAAAAGCTGAGACAAGAACAGAATGAGAATAGGATGATTGCTCGAAAGTTGCCAAGTGATGCAACCAAATGTGTAAAGGAGGCTGCTGAGAAAAAAGGCTATTGTGGGACTTAACCTGGCACAGCTCATGCTAGAAGGAGTGGAGAAAGCAACGGAGGAAGAGGACAAGAAAAAATGTTTGAGGATGCAGTGCAGAAAACTGTTGAGAAACGAGTTAGTTAATAACTTCTTTTTTAAGCAAAAAAAAGAGATAAAATAAAAGCAAAGTCTTACTTTACAGTAATTATGTTTTGTCGTCATAATGATTACTTTATGTGTGGTTTTTAATATGTTTTGCTGTTTTATTACCTGCAGTATCTGATGATTTTTAAAAGGGAATCAATTTTGCCTTAAATTTTGTACAATAATGAAAACGTTGTCCTATCTTCGTTTAAAAAATCAGTAAAAAGGTGTGCGAGGGCTGGCTATGGGAATGGTGGAGTCCAGATAATGATCATTTTTAATGAAGTCCTGGTTTTAAAATGCTAACTTATCAATAACAGGTAAAGGTAGAGGTTTCCCTTGCTTGAAAGCCAGTCGAATCCAGCTGTAGGGGGCAGTGCTCATCTCTGTTTCCAAGCCGAAGAGACATTATCCAAAGACATTTCTGTGGTCATGTGGCCGGCATGACTAGACGCCGAGGTGCACGGAACGCTGTTACCTTCCCACCGAAGCGGTACCTCTTTATCTACTTGCAATTTCTTGCTTTCGAACTGCTAGGTTGGCAGGAGCTGGGGCCAGAGACGGGAGCTCACTCCGTCATGTGGCTCTAGGGTCTCAAACTGCCAAACTACAGACCTTCTAGTCTGCCGCTCAGCGTCTTAACCTCTGAGATACTGTGGACCCCTAATTTATCAATAGGCTGACATTAAATTGTTCAGTAATTTGTCAGTTTTTTGTCAGTATTTGGTCAGGGTTTTTTGAATTTTGGTCAGTGAAATCAGTATTTTTGACCCTCTGACTAGTTTCCACCCCTTCACCATTTAAACCCTAGTAATGGCTACAGTATTTTTACAACTACACCGTTCAGCAAATTTCTAAAATGGCAAGTTGTGTCAATCATTTTTTTAAAAAAAGATTTTGACATTTTAAAAAGCATGCTACAGAAAAGTTGGTTACAGAGTTCCTTATGCTTCTCAAGCAAATACAGCAACACTGTTAAAATATCTTCTCGTTTGGTATTTCCCTTAAATAAAAGTTTGTAAAGCCAAGTGAATAATGTGTAGGTGAGAGCACATCGTTTACATGCATAAGGCTGCAGGTTTTATTCCTGTCATCTCCAGTTAAGGATGGCAAACCTGCAGGCAGTAATGCTGGGTTCATTGGACTAATAGTTTGAAACAGGCATGAAACTGAGAGTTCTCTGGATGAAGCTCTTAAAGCATTTTTGTATGCTTGTTCTAAATCTGATTTAGATAGGGATCATTGGGGGGGGGGTGAAAGGGAAGAAGAAGAAGAGATTGGATTTATACCCCGCCCTTCACTTGGAGTCTCAGAGCGGCTTACAAACTCCTTTCCCTTCCCCTCCCCACAACAGACACCCTGTGAGGTGGGTGAGGCTGAGAGAACTCTGACACAAACGGCTCTTTCTCAAGGACAGCTGTGCCAGAGCTTGTGACTGACCCAAGGTCACATCAGCAGGTGCAAGTGGAGGAGTGGGGACTCAAACCTGGTTCTCCCAGATTAGAGTCCGCGCAGTTAACCACTACACCAAACTGGCTCTTCAAATCAAGCCTCCCCCCCCCATGCTTCCCAATCTGAAATAGACCTATGGGGCTGCTATTAGCCTGTTCTGGTAAACGTACTGCTAAGGAAAGAAACTGATATTTGATTTATATTTGCTGCCAAACACTACATGGACTGTGCACACACACCCATAGGCTCAAAGAAAGCTGTACAAATCACCTGTTGTGACATTCCACAGAGAAGGGGCCTGCACAAAGCCTTACATGTGAATAGGTTTTCAGCTACACTGCCAGCCTGGTGAAGGAAAGCACATATCTCCATATTGTCAGCAAAAGGACAACCTAAGGAGAAACAGCCCCCATTGTTGAACTGTCTGCTGTCACGTATTCTGCATCTCTGCTTTATTTCTGAATGGCATTTCCTGCTAGATGGACCCTTTTAATGACCTGGGAATGGTCAAGCTTCATCTGCACATCAAGGAGGTTCCTTGACACCAAGCTTTCACACTTGCTCAGACGCCCTACTTTGAGTTAGATCTTAACTTACAATATTGCCCAACCCTCTAGGTTGCCACCCCTCACTACACGCAACCAATAGGAGTAGTCTTGGGACGGACTAACAGGTAGGTGGGTCCACAGGTTGGCATAGTTGCCACCCACCCAAAGATCCGCCTATAAAAGACAAGGACCAGTCGCTGGACCCTTGCTAGCCGCATCCCCTCAACACCCCCTGTCTGCTTTCATTCCCCTTTTGTCCAGCTTCCTATACCCAAACCCTTGTCTCCGCTTGATCTCTTGGTCTGTAGCCAAGAGACCCGCACAAGCTGGCCAGTTCTAGCTGTGTGTTAAATTCCCCTAGAATTCTTTTCTCCCCATCCATTCTTCATTGGAACTGACAAGCTTCAGGACAGATAAGTATTGCTCTCCATCACCCCACCTGCTAACGCAAAAGTGATTCTTTGTAACTCTGTATCTCTAAGGAACTTGATCGAATGTGTGTGAGCATCAGTATTGTTTGTATGTGATTTATATATTCTTAAGTGAAAGACAGGTATTTTGAACAACACCAGCCTCAACTCCTTCTACTGGTAACCCCTGGGTGGGATTTGGACCTAGGTGTAACTGGCAAGCACCCAGATTAAAATTTGCCAACTGCTGTAGATAAAGCAGTTTGGCTAACAATACAGACCCTTGCCCCATCAGGGCAAGTAGTAACTCTAGTGGCCATTTCAAGTTATTTATTTATTTATTATTTATTTATTAATTCGACTTGATATACCGCCCTAACCCCTGTAGGGGTCTCTGGGCGGTTTTACATGAGGGGTGCTAGTCACAATTAACTCTAACTAAGGCCACATTATATTATGGGAAGTGGGACAGCCTACCAGCACCCAAGTGGAGATAGATGTCTTTTATTTCGGTCTGGCTGGCTTCATTCCTGGAGGTATCTGGCTGTTGTTCTTCTGGCGCAGTCTTTGCGATCCAGCGCGCAGTCGACGTCCTCCTTAGGTCCTGGCTATGTCCCTTCGGCTCCGCTGCGCCCCTGGATGACGTCACCACGCGCCTCCCGCTGTACGACAGCTGCTTGCTGTTCCCGCCGCTGGCCACCAGGGATCTCTCCTTCCAGGCCTGCTGCTCGCCACTTGCTGCCGCCACGTCACCGTGCTGCTTCGCTTGTGAAAACGATTTGAAGGAGAAGGCTTACATACCCTTCTTTCCCAGCCGTGACCCCAGTCAGAATCAGGATACTGCATACTAGCTATTTAAAAGGTGGAAAAAAGGTGGAAAAATGATTTGGAGCTCATATTTGAAAGCCAGTGTAGTGTAATGGTTAGAGTGTAATACTAGGGTCTGGGAGATCCAGGTTTGGATCCCTGCTCCATCATGGGAGCTGCCTGGGTGATCTTGGGCTAGTCATACACTCTCAGCCTAACCTGCATCACAGGGTCATCCTATGTATATATAAGCCCTAACATATTGGCACTTTCCAGTTCTCCCATTGACTATGCTGTGTGCATCATCAGCCATTGGCCCGTCAACCACCACTCAAGAATACTCGCATGCCATTGGCTGGGTCCTGGGTCTGCTCCTCTCCCCCACCCACTGCTGGCTTGGCCACTCTTCTCTGTCTGAATAAACTGCCAAAACAGCTATCTCTCCTGATGAAGACGCTTGGCTTTCTCTCCTGCTTAGCTCCTCCATGGCTGGCTGGCTACTGAGGTAAGCCACCGGCTGTCAAACCATTCTCTTCTCTTCCTGCTGTGGGGCTTACTTTCCCCACAATGGCTGTTGCTAGTCAACCAAGCTTGGTTCTGTCAGTAAAAAGGCAAGGGGCAGGAGGCTCTTTCCAGCTCTACTTTGGCCTTTGTGGGGAACTCATTGCGGCCAGTCCTGATTAAGGTTGCCAGCTCCAGGTTGGGAAATTCCTGGAGATTTTGTGGTGGAGTCTATGGAAGCCAGAGTTTGGGGAGGGGAGAGGCCTCAGCTGAACAGAATGCCATAGAGTCCACCCTCCAAAGCAGTTATTTTCTCCAGGGAGAGGGAGATCTTTTGTCTGGAGATTTGAGAGGTGGAGCCTGGAGAGGGTGGGGTTTGAGGAGGGGTAGGACCTCAGACAGGCACAATACCATAGATTCCAGCCTCCAAACCAGTCATTTCCTCCTGTGGAACCATTCTTGCCAATCTCCAGGTGAAGGCTGGAGATCACTCAGAATTACAACTGCTCTTCAGATGGCAGAGATCTATTTCCCTGGAGAAAATGATAGACTCTGTGTCATTATACCCTGCTGAGGTCACCACAGCAAATTGATGCTGAGTCCCCAAGGCCGGGGCACCCGCCCAGAGCCTCTTTCTAGAGCTCATTGTATTTATTTCCACAGTGGGTGTTATTCCTAGTTATGAGGATAAAATGGAGGAGAAGAGATTGCTGTAAACCATTTTGGATCCCACTGGGGAGAAAGGATGGGTTTAAATGAAGTAAGTAAGTAAATAAGCTCTGCTTGGTCAGTATAAAGAACATAAGAGAAGCCAATGTTGGATCAGGCAAATGACCCATCTAGTCCAACACTGTCACACAGTAGCCAAAAATACCAGGTGCCGTCAGGAGGTCCACTAGTGGGTCCAGGACATGATGTTCCTTGTATTAATATAACTATAAAATGTCCAGAGTTCCAAGATATATAGACATATAGATTTATATAGATATATAACTATCTTAAATGATTACACACTTTCTTACAACAAATCAGCAATTCAGTCCTGTGCAAAATTATTCAAAAGTCCAGTGATACTAATACACATAGGATTCAGGTGTATAATGATTTCCATTAATTGATTTTTACCATTTTATTAAAGGAATTTATCATGCTAGAAATGCTGACTCTGTTATCTCCATACATAGTTTGTTAATTTTTACATCAGAGTCATCTACTGAAATTTATTTAGCAAAATTCTTCAGCTAGGATTTTTTTGTGTCCAGTACTTTGCATGTAATAATCTAACAGTCTGTATCATATTAAATGTAACCTCTGATTTTTTAAATTTAGGCATTTGGGTTTTTAAAAAATTAATTTTGTTTGAAAAACTAAACAAATAGCTGATATATACATACAGAATTACATAAGGCACATCGCTAGTCTAAACCCCCTTACATCTTGCCTCCATGGGTATAAAAAAACTCTTTACCAGCAACTGACAATTTTAATACTATTTCCAATTATACATTTGCAAGTTCCATTCTTTGTAGCGCTCTTGACCTTAGAAGGTCTACTGTATGTGTCTCTCTATTTTTCTGATAAGTGGTTAATGTCACTAGAGTGTACATCTCCTTTATTTTCAATAACCAGTCTTGTCGATTAGGGATTTTGTTTGTTTGTTTCCATTGCCTGACAAAAACCGGCCTGGCACCAGTAATCATATGTAAAGCAACTTTTTGCTAATCTCCAGGGATATCAGGTAGATAATTCAGCAACAGTGCCTCTGGTTTGTAGGAGATTTGTTTTTCCAACCCGATTGATATAATTTTCACCACTTATTTCCAATAGCTGGAGACACATATGTATGTCCACTACATGTGAAAGAAGTCTGCCTTATCTTCTTTACAGAGCCAGCATATGCTGGTACCAGTTTTATAGAGAGACAGTTTAGTGTAGTGGTTAAGTGTGCAGACTCTAATCTGGGAGAACCAGGTTTGATTCCCCACTCCTCCACTTGCACCTGGCTGGATGACCTTGGGTAAGATGTAGTTCTGATAAGAGCCGTTCTTTAAAAAGAGCAGTTTCTGTCAGAGCTCTCTCAGCCCCACCTACCTCACAGGATGTCTGTTGTGGGGAGGGGAAGGGAAAGGAGTTTGTAAACTGCTCTGAGACACCTCTGGGTAGTGAAGGGTGGGGTATAAATCCAATCTCCTCTTCTCCTCCTCCTACATCTTTGCCAGCCTTAAAGGAATTGAATGCCACATGTAAATCATTTTCAACAGGTTTTCTCTAAAGGAGAGGCAAACTGTAAAGGTGAAGATAAATTTCCATTTTGAAGCATCTTAAGTTGTTGCGTAATTTTTTTACCACCAAATGTGGAAGTTTTGATCAGGTTTGAGTGTTGTTTTCAATAGAGGCATTTGTTTTTTGTACAGTAGATTGAATCCAGAGGCCTGTGAGCAGAGTTTGTGAGACAGATGTTACCTTTTTCTGCTGTAGCCCACTGCCTTCACAAATGCAGCTCCTGGAGCTTGGGGGACCCCATGAATAGCATGGGATGTGTGGTTTGTTTTTTAAAATTAATTTTATTAAAAGATAAGTTTTTGAGAGGTCTGTAGTTGAACAGGCAGCCACGAATATTGCCCTCCCCCCCACCGAGGAAGTGTTCTTCGAAAAATTAAAATCATTTTTTCCTATATGATAAATATTTTAAATCCAGAAAATTATTTTTTTCCCTCAGCAAATGTGGTTTCATTTTTTTTGGAAGTTTCAGATAAGTAATGTGATATGAAGTTTAAATGTGCATCAATATTCATTCCACCAGTGTTATTTTAGATCATGTCTAGGGTGAATTTCGTACGAAGCACTGGAGATCAATCAATAAGGATACTGGAAGCAATGAAGTCATCCCGTTGCCAAATGTATCCACATTTCAAGAAGATTTAAGAACTCCAAGAATTTATTTTGTTTACAGAACAGTTAAAAATCTGCAAGGGTAATAATTTACAAGCTGCCATGCTTTATAGTTTCTAGACAGAGTTAATTGATTACACAGGAAGGTTGTACATGTACAGGTATATCAGATATCTGACCGTCTATAAACCAAGACCTGTTTCTACTCTCTTGTAGGTATTTGGTGCTAGAACATGTGTCCGGTGGAGAACTTTTTGACTATCTTGTAAAGAAGGGAAGATTAACACCAAAAGAAGCTAGGAAGTTTTTCCGACAAATCATCTCCGCGTTAGATTTCTGTCATAGTCATTCAATATGGTAAGTACAGAAATGTAACAGCATCTAAGTGATGATGTTGGCTGGGTGATATCTGAGAGCTAGTGTGGAGTAGGATAGGAAAGCGGAGACCTAGTTCCAAACATCTAATCTGTCATTAGACAGACACCGGGGGGATGTCTGTGTCATGGACCAGCCGTCCCTTCAGCATAACCTAACCAAGCTTAGGTTTGTTGTGAAGATAAAGTAGAAGAGGTGAGAGACATGACAAACTTCCCTGAACTTTCTGGAGGAGCAGAAGGATGAAAATAAAAGAGAGAGAGAAACTTGGGGGCTCGCGACCCTAACTTGCACCCCTGTTTGTTTATTGTGGAAGTGGTCCTCTGCTGCAGACCGGGTTAATGTAAAGCTAGACACTTTTCAACTCATTAAAATACTTTGGACTTGCTGTAGTGTTTCCATTGCCAGAAGAACATGCTCCACAGCACAGCACCACCCCCACAATGGTAAAGGTGCTGCCCAGGAGAAAACAAGGATTAGGACTCGAGTCACATATATTCATAGCAGGTGATTACATAGCAGAACAGTTTTAAGGTTCTTGTTAGCCTTGGGCCTTTTACAGGCCATTCATTAGTCAATGTTAATAATTTGGTTTCACAATCCTTTGTATTATGTGTATGCAGCTGCTGCCAGCAGAGTATCAGACTAGGACCAGAAAGACCTAGTCTCAAATCTCCTCTCAGCCATAAAGCTCACTTGGTGATCTTGGGCCAGTCAATTTCCCTCACTCTAACCTACCACTCAGGGTTACTGTGGTGATAAAAGCAGGGCTCTTTTTGTAGAAAAAGCCCAGCAGGAACTCATTAGCATAATAGGCCACACCCAACAGCAGGAACTCATTAGCATATTGGGCCACACCCCTGACAGCACAGCTCATTAGCACATTAGGCCACACCCCCATGTTACCAGAAGTGTGGTCATCCAGCCACAACCACCTTTTGCTTGTTATTCTGTTTACCTTGTTTGTTGTCAAAACCCAGGGCTTTTTTGGAGCAGGAACTCCTTTGCATGTTAGGCCACACACCCCTAATGTAGCCAATCCTAATGAGTTCCTGCTGTTGGGTGTGGCCTATTATGCTAATGAGTTCCTGCTGGGCGTGGCCAACTCGGGAGCCAGCCGGAACTCCGTTCCTGTGCGTTCCTGCCCAAAAATAGCCCTGGTAAAAGGGATGGAGACCCAGAAAGGTGAAGGCCCAGAAAACATAAGGGGAGAATGGGGGGGGGGAGGTCTGCAGACTTTCTTCATTTTTCCAGGTTTGGAGGAGCCCTTGGGGGAGGGGGGGAATCTCCTGTGAAATACCTTCTCCTTAGGAATAAGTGAAATGTTTTATAAGACAAGGTTTGTATAGTGTGAGTATTTTTATGCAAAATATTCTGCAACATTAGATAATTCCTATGTATGACACACATACAACATATTTCAAGAGGTATTGATTGTTTAAATGTGACTAATTTTGTCCATACTTAATAGACAACAATGCCTGGTGTGCCCCTATTGAAAAGTGTGCCAGTGTTAAAAAGCTTAACTTGTTATTTATTTATTTATTTATTTTTCACATGTATATCCTGCCCATCCCATAAACGAGCTCAGGGCAGGTTATAACATTTCCATAAATACAATAAAATTTTAAAACACATTATAGGCATATAAAATCAATAATCATAGCTTGCCATAAGGAGAGTCTGGCGCATTGATGTAGGTAGGTGTGGCCGGTTATCAGTGGGTGGGACACAGCAACCTTGGGAGGCCATGTGTGGATGCCCACTGCCTCAGCCAGAAGCCTGGTGGAACAGCTCCGTCTTGCAAGCCCAGAGCTTAACTTGATTTCCAGATATGGTGCTACTGTGTGAGATCGGTTCTGTCTAAATAATACAATTTCTTTCATTCAATAAAGCATTTGCCTTTTTGTTAGCAATTTTTATTTTTTCCTACTTCTCAGATGGCAAAAAATAAGATGCACGTGCTGAGGCAGCATAAGATGCAGCAGTTTGCAGCTCTCTGTCTCTCTCTCCTCGTCGTTCTTTTTAGTATCTCTCCTTATATATAATTGTGTTTTCGGGTGGCACTTTGCTGAACATTCCATGTGCTCCCAAATCAGTTGGCTCCCTGATCTGTCACTCAGAAGGACTCCCTATACACTGGCTGTGTTGTCTGAGTCCCACCCCCAACATTCTAAACAGTTTACTGTTGCTGTTGGGAGTCACTGAATGTGTCCTGAGGTAAAGTACATATCCCAATCTTCCCTTAAATAGTCACTGGAGTTGCCAATCTCCATGTGGGGCCTGGAGATCTCCCAGAAATCACCGTGTTCCCCAGCCATAGCACATCATTTCCCCTACAGAAAATTTCCCAGCTATTATAACTGATCTCCAGATGACCAAGATCAGTTCTTCTGGAGACAATGGCTACTTTGGGCAGTGGACTCTATGGCATTATACCCTGCTGAAGTCCCTCCGCACCCCAAACCCTGCCCTCCCCAGGCTCTACCCCTCAAATCTACAGGTATTTCCCACCCAGAGTTGGCAAGTAATTGGCTATGGAACCACTTTCCAGACTCTTGGAACCCAGAAGACATGGCATAGGAGGAGGTGCTTTTCTACCTTAGCTGCCGCTGCCTAACCCTCCCCTCCAAAAATAAGTCAGGGGTGGAGGGAACCATACCTGTTAGCATGAGGCGGTCCTCCCATACTACCCACTTGGGGCAGCAAAATCACTTGAGACAGCCCTGCCTTTTAGCTAAGCAGAAGGAAAGAAACATGGCTTGCCTCCCTCTATTTTCCCCTTCCCTCTGCCACCTCACCAACCACAGCAGGGACACTCACCTGGAGCTTCCTTCTTGAGCTCGTTGTATTTTGTCCCACAACAGGCCTTACTCCTAGTTAAGTATATTGACAATTTTGCTTGTTGAAAACTAAGGTATGCGATACTTTAAAAATGGTTAACTATGCCAAGTGTATATGCTAAGTTATAAATGATGTGGTTTGTGTTGTTAAAGCAGTAAAATAAGTTTAGGTTGGAAAAGAAAGCAAATATTTCCTAAAACTCTGGGTTTCTTTCGAAAAAGACAAAACATAAAGCCCCTCCCACTTGATTTTAGAAATTTTAGAACTCTAAGGAACCACATGCACAATCATTGGAGTAAGGGTAGGATAAAAAATATAATGTGTTACCACTTTTCTATGCTAGTTACACCCATGTTCATGCTGAAGACTGTCCATGGGCTTTCTCTGACTTTGTTAAGTAAAATGTAGCATGTTGAGCAGTTTATATGTGATTCCCATTGTACACAAAACCTCTCCCCCCTCCATTAGATTAAGATACTGTCACATTCATTTACAACAAACTCTTTGAACTAGGAAAATCAAAGCCCAGTGGGGTTAGCGGCTTAATTTATAAAGGTCTTGAGGGCACTTGCCAATAAATAAGAATAATATGTGTCATATTGTGCCTAGTCCCTGAAGAAGCCTAGGACAATTAACAATTCAACAAACTCATTTTATGGCATCCTTGGGTTATAGAAAACCTTCTGGTGCTGGCAGCCTTACCTAGACCCCTTCTGGGCTTTTGAATCGTTGTTGCCTTTAATTTCCTTTCCAGTAGGAGTAATTTTCTTTATCAGTCTGTTATTGATACTTATTAACTCACTTGGATGATTTAACTCTTGAGTGTGGTTTAACCTGTAGCTTTCAGGCCATGTTTTTCAATCGAGCCAGTTTCCATTTACTGCTTTAACAAGTTTGAGTAATTTTTAAATTACATTGAAATTGAGTTTTTGCCACCAATTGTAATTCAAGGTTTCTGTACATCTACTGACCCATAGCCACATACTTATTTCTCAGACATGCTATTTCCTAAACTTTGATTGGCTGAGAGCTGTGATTTGCATAATGGCTATACTGGCATTTCTAAGTACAGACTGCAGTAAGTAACTTTCAATCTGGTAAGCTAAGATTCCACTAGAATGTGCAATGCCTAACCAGTGTGTTGCTACTTCTTAATAAATACTCAGTGATTAGAGACTCTTTTTGCTTGATTGACTGCAGCTCTGCTATACCCGTAAAAAGGGGAGGAGCCTAATTATTTCACACAGATTCCTATATGGATGTATTGTACCTTTCTTTTGATAGGGAAGGAAGAGAAACTGCAGGGAAGATATAGAGCTTTCCTAATACTCAGTGATTAGAGACTCTTCTTGCTTCATTGACTGAAGCTCTGCTATACCCGTAAAAAGGGGAGGAGCCTAATTATTTCACACAGATTCCTATATGGATGTATTGTACCTTTCTTTTGATAGGGAAGGAAGAGAAACCACAGGGAAGATATAGAGCTTTTCTACAGATCACTACTGAGTTGAATTTGATGTGCTATGTTGCCATATGCACATTAGGTGAGGACTGCCCCCAAGAAAAGTACATAAAGATTTCAGTATTAGCATATAGCTGAGCTATAGGCACTGGGGGGGGGGATCTGGACATTTCTGTAAATAATTATAGAAATCCTGTTTGCAGAGATCACACTACATAACTGGAGAAGGCAAAGGCATTTGCACGGAAACTTTAAGTTGTACAAAATGAATGACGGGAAAACACCAACCTCATATGCTGCCATTATGGTTTCCTTTTCTGGACTGCTCTATTCCCTCTAGCCAGGTTAGCCTGATTTCTACCAGATTAGCATTTTGGGGCAGAGTAGCATGCCACGCTTGCATAAATCTGCAGCATGGATAGCTGAGATGTGAGATGTAGTGGGGAGGGAGTGAAAAATCATCATCAAATCATGCACAAAGAAAGCGTGGGAAGCCAGCTATTTTCTGATATAGACTCTGACCTTGACGTTTTCGCTTTTTTTTTTCTTCCCAATATGATACCAATTAAAAGGGTGCTGGAATGACAATCTAAAAACATGGCATTCATTGTAAACCCAGCGCCATGTATGTTTTGAATTCCACAAAGCTAGAAGCGTAGATAAACTCACAGAAAAGAATGGTGACAGGACATCGGAGTACTTTGAATGCCAAGTCCAGAGAAAATAGGCAAGTAGCACAGATGGGTTTATAACAGTCAGCAGAGCACAAGGGAGAGCTGACAGAAATCAATAACAGCTTGAGGGCCCAATCTGAAACTCATTAAAATTAATGGAGAGAGTCCCACTTACTTTGGTAGCCACTGGATCTGGCCAAGAGATTTTTTTTTTCTTTGTTATTAAACTATATGACTGAGCTCGTAAGTCCTTTGGACTGGTGGTTCATCAGTCCAGCAGACACTTAGAGGTTTCACAGTTAACAAAAGGCCTGCAGGTCACTGCTTACGTGATCAAAGTTGCCAGTTTAATAAGCGGCAGGGTCTTTCTTAGAATATGTTTATTTGGAGTTGCACCTTTTGGATGAGGCTCAGCATGTTAATGTGAGGTTATATCGTCTATTGGTAGTGTCTGACCTCGGAGGCCTGAATCAAGTCCTTCTGCAACCCATATTCACTAAATGTCTGTGGAAGATCACTGTGTCCCACAATCAGTTTCATTTCTAAAAGACAAATTACCTTCTATGAAAAAATAAGCCATAAACAAATCAGTTTTTTAATTGAGTGCATCATTTTAGGAAGGCTTAGAAAAATAAATCGAAGCTTATTAATTTCTGTTGAAATTGGGTGTTTGTCCTTCCAACCCAGACTTGGCAACCCTACCATATTCATTAGATGTCTGTGGAAGATCACTGTGTCCCATGATCAGTTTCATTTCTAAAAGACAAATCCCCTTCTATGAAAAAAGCCATAAACAAATCACTTTTTAATTGAGTGCATCATTACAGGAAGGCTTAGATTCACCACTGCGCAATTTTGAGATGAAAAATAAACCGAAGCTTACTAATTTCTGTTGAAATTGGGTGTTTGTCCCAAGGCTATTAAAAACCCACATTTTCCCCTTCTTTAAAGGATAGGGTGGCTTCTTTTGGATGTAGATATGGTTCATCTCCTTCTCAGTGCAGTTCATGACAAAGTTATACCCTTCTAAGCTCATTAAAGTCAGTAGGTTTAGAAGGGTACAACTGTATTTAGGACCGTGCTGTTAGAAACCTAGATGGGAATACAAATATCTTGGCCTTTTGCCTCATTAGGATTTCTATCCTGAAGTTCTGGAACAGGTGAAAGCGTTAAAATGCACCAAATTTCAACAACACGCATGTACTGTACCACCCTTTTTTAAAAGGAATAATTCCATGAACCATGTTATCATGTGATCTTGATCTAACAATCATTTTAGGGACAACAATTTCTATAGCATTTTCATATACACACGGCAAGCAGTGTTGTATATGAAAATGCTATAGAAATTATTGTACCTAAAATGATTCTTAGATCATTTTCATAGCACCCACAAATGTATTCCACTTTACTGGTGGGGAATTGACACTGTCTTGTCTAGGGTTTATGTCTATGCATCAATTTGAACTCAGAGCTCTCGGTTCCAAGTTGAGCAATCTAGGCAATAATGTCAATGCTGAATCTAAGTTTGACCTTTACTATCCACTCCTATGATTTGCTGTGCTGTTTCATAAATTTACAAGGCTGATAGAACTAAACTGATATTTCAAGGAAGTCTATCCCGTCTTATCATCCTGGAGCTGGTGAGGGAAAGCCTTTTGCTAAGAAGTTAATTATTAGCATTATTCAGTCCTCGGTAATCACAACGTGAAAGCTTTCCGCTTCCCTTGGATAGTGATGATTATGCTAGGATTTGAATATGCCTGATCAAAACTTGAAAGGAGTATAGGGAATTAGTTTCATAGGCCGGCGGATTGGGGGCCCTTTCGGTGGGGGAATCCCTGCCCCCTGGGAGGACTTGGCAGCCCTAAGGTACCTTGAGGAAATGTCTTTATCAAGATGTTCAGGAACCAAAAATGGAGCTAGTATAGGGATCGACTGAATCTGAGAACCCCCTATTAAAGACCACTAGTGAAATTTTTAACAATCTTTGTCCCTTCCCTTGTTTAGACCTTGACAACTTCATTGTACAAATGGCGATCGTCAATCATGGCAGCTAGGTTTTGTCCTAATGCTCTGTTGGATTTTCTGCATAAGGTGAAAGTAGCCTTGAGAGAATGAAGACATTTTTCCACCTGTATTTCTCAGACACTACAGAAAATGCAATAGTGCCAGTAACTAGTGAGGGCTGTAGCGAATTTAGACTTGTGATTTATGGTAGTGCCATGAAACACTTCCCTAGGACTTAAGAGCAGCCAGAGGTTAAAATTGGTCTTGCATCCGGCCAATATAGGCCGGGGGGGGGGGGTTATGTTAAAGGTAAACATGAAGGTTTCCCTTGCTCGAAAGCCAGTCGAATCCGACTCTAGGGTTGCGGTGCTCATCTCCATTTCCAAGCTGAAGAGCCAGCGCTGTCCAAAGATGTTTCCATGGTCATGTGGCCGGCATGACTGAACGCCGAGGTGCACGGAACGCTGTTACCTTCCCACCGCAGTGGTACCTATTTACATACTTGTGATTTCTTGCTTTCGAACTGCTAGGTTGGCAGGAGCTGGAACCAGAGATGGGAGCTCACGCTGTCATGTGGTACTCTGGTCTCGAACTGCCAAACTACCAACCTTCCAGAGTGCAGTTCAGTGTCTTAATTAATTAATTAATTAACTAAATTGCAAACCTGTTTCAGTGATGGCTTGGGTAGAGGACAGAGGCTGGCATGGTCGCGTACTATTAGTAACTTTATGCTGGTTGTCGCTGAAGGACCACCTGTCTCGAATCTTTCTGAGAGGAGCAGACTATAAGTGACGTAATAAACAAATGAAATAAATGAGGGCTGGCTTTGGCCATGTAACAACAGCCTACACCAGTTTGGTCTACTGGTTAAGTGCGGGGGACTCCAATCGGGGAGAACCGTGTTTGATTCCCCACTCCTCCCCTCGCACCTGCTGGTGTGACCTTGGACAAGCCATAGTTCTGTCAGAGCTGTCCTTGAATGAGCAGCTCTCGAAAGAGCTCTCTTGGCCCCACCTACCTCACCAGGGTGTCTGTTGTAGGGAGGGGAAGGGAAATGAGTTTGTAAGCTGCTCTGAGACTCTGAGTGAACATAAGAACATAAGAGAAGCCAATGATGGATCAGGCCAGTGGCCCATCCAGTCCAACAATCTGTCGCACAGTGGCCAAAAATACCAGGTACCATCTGGAGGTCCAGCAGTGGGGCCAGGACACTAGAAGCCCTTCAACTATTGACCCCCCCCAAGCACCAAGAATACAGAGCCTCACTTGCCTCAGCCCGAGAGTTCTTGTCTATACCTTGTGGCTAATAGCCACTGATAGACTTCTGCTTCATATGCTGATCTAATTCCCTCTTGAAGTCGTCCATGCTTGTAGCCGCCACCCCCTCCTGTGGCAGTGGATTCCATGTGTTAATCACTCTTTGGGTGAAGAATTACTTCCTTTTCTTTGTTCTAACCTGACCGCTCAGCCATTTCATGGAGTGCCCACGAGTTATTGTATTGTGAAAAAGGGAGAAAAGTACCTCTTTCTCTACCTGCTCTATCCCATGCATAATCTTATAAACCTCGATCATGTCACCCCTCAGTCATCATTTTTCCAAGCTAAAGAGCCCCAAGCACTTTAACCTTTCTTCATAAGGAAAGTGTTCCAACCCTTTTATCATTCTAGTTGCCCTTTTCTGCACTTTTTCCAAAGATATAATATCCTTTTTAAGGTGTGGTGACCAGAACTGTACACAGTATTCAAAATGAGGTCGCACCATTGATTTATATAGGGGCATTATGATATTGGCTGAAGGGTGGGGTATAAATCCAATCTCTTCTTCTTTTTAATGAAAACATTTGAAAGAGCAATGCCCATATTACAAATGGGGTTTTTTTTGCTCTCTGAAAGATCATCTTCTTTGAAGCACATCACGTCCTACTCTCAGAATTAGGAGTTATCCAGTAAAACATCATCTAGTAAAGTTAGGCTAACCTGAGATGAAGTAGGGGAGCAGTTGACTGTGGTAGCTGAAAGGGTATTCAAACTTGTAAAAGAAGTCCTGGTGATGGGGAGAGCTTGCAGCTATTTCAGTGTCACCTGCTGTCTGTAGGAATGGTGCAGGAGCACTGTAGGTAGCAGAGCAGTAGGGTTGCCAGGTCCCCCTGGGGGGTGGGGAAAACCCCCAGTTGACAGGCCCACCGCCAGCCTGCTCTGGGCCGCCGGGGAGAACCCCACCCCCAACGTGTGAGACATGCCCGGTGTGAATACGTCACCCGGAGGTGAGGTCATCACGTTGTGCACGTTGCAGGGGGTCGCTCTATCATTCGAGGGTAAACCTTGCACTTGGCCACATTGAACCCCATTTTCCCTCAGATGATTGTGGCCCCGCCCCAACGTGCCCAACGCGATGACGTCGCTTTCGGGTGACGTCATCACAGTGCGCACAAGAAGACTCCCGGGGAGGTCCTGGACTCCCCCCGCTAAAAGGTAAATACAACTTGGCAACCCTACAGAGCAGTCACTTGCGAGTGATATCAGAGCCTGGGGAAGAGTGTTGGGGGGGGAGCTCCAGTCGCTCCCATTTTAGATTTCCACAGGGGCCAATTCTCTTTACTGACAGGAAAAGTAAAAACTCCACATATCATGAGGAATCTGCAAGGAACAGCAGGGAGACCAGCCAAAAGGATCTGGATTGGCTGTTGGTGACTTTACCAAGTGACATTATGATTGGTCTAATTTCTGTGCTGTGTGCATTGGCTTTTCCCTTCTGGTCATACTCTTGCATCGTGTACCTCACAAATAAAAGTATGATTACAGGAAAGGCCCAATGGCAAACCTGATTAGGCTTCACTGGTAATAAATAATGCCAATTATTTCACAGGAGAGGGTAAAGACTGAGATGAAATTCCCTGTAGGAATGAGTAGCAAGATTTTGTTGTCATCTGGTTTTTATCTGGGTCATGTGAGGTTTCCAGAGGGCACTTGGAGGAGGTGAGACAGGTTTTTGCATGAATATTGATAAATGACAATTACTAGAGCCTCTTCCCTTCCAGTTGCCTGAGGCCATGTCTGCTGGGGTATACGGACAAGGCTCTCTGTATGCATTTATGTGGGGGCCAATGGAAAGAATAAGAGCTTTGCTTGCATCCCTTTCAGTAAAGGGAGAGGACCAATTTCAAAACCGTATATCAGGATACCAGAGTAGTGGAACAAAAAAGAGCTACTCCGGATTTTGTGAGCTGTAACACCTATCTTTTATCTAAAGTCTGTGAAGTTCTCAAAATGCCAGGCATCATTTAGAAACAAGCTCAGGGTAGTTTTGCCAGGCAGAAAATGAACGTTACTGTACTCCAAAGGTGAGTTCTTTCTTTTCATCACCCTGCAACATTAGGGGGGTGTTTGTCCATTAAGTTGGTTTCTCTCATTGGAATTCTGTGTTTTTCTGCCCAGAACACCACATGAGAGTTAGGTGTCTTTGATGGGCAACCACACATCACAAACACATCAAAAAAGTGTCTAGACTTCACTTCTGTGCTCATGCAAGACTGGAAAGGTAGATGGAAGAGGTGACTGAAGACCTACAGAATGTACCATGTAGAAGCCAGACTGGGTAGACGGCCTAGGGAGGAGCCAAGGGCTGAGCTAAGTTTCTCTGCATTACTGAGGGAAAGAAGGCAATGGAAATATGCATTGCTTAAGAGCTGATCATCTGAGTATCTTTTGACAAGGTGAGTGTACAATATGGGGAACAAATGTGGCTCAGTGGTAGAGCATCTGCTTGGCATGCAGAAGGTCCCAGGTTCCAATCCGTGGCTTTTCCAGTTAAAAGGATCAGTTGCAGGGTGTTGTGAAGGATCTCAGCCTGAGACCTTGGAGAGCCAGTCCGATCTCACACAAGAGCTGCGCCGTGGTCGCGCCTCCCTTTGCCCCGCTTCTATTGGTCAATTTCCCACTCGAAGTCGCGCGGCCGCATTTTGACCCTCAGCTTCGCCCGATTTTCCCCGCGGTTTCGTGATCCTGTTTTTTGAGGATCACAAACCCACGGGGAAAACCGCGGCGCAGCTTTTGTGTGAAATCGGTCCCACTGTCAGTCTGAGTAGAGTAGACAATACCCACTGTGATGGACCAAGGGCAGACCCAGTATAAGGCAGCTTCATATGTTCCTGTGTTCATATGTTCAACCTCGATTCTTTTTAGGACTTCCAGTTAACTTCTTGGAGACTGAGCAAGGTTGACTGAGCAAGACTGTTCCCTAACCTGGATAGCCAAGGCTAGCCTGATTTCAGATGTCAGAAAGCTAAGCAGGGTCAGGCCTGGTTAGCGCTTGTATGTGAAACCTAAAGACTGGGGTTGCTTCATAGGGGCTGGCAATGGCAACCCACCTCTGAACATCTCTTGCATTGGAAACCCTACGGGGTTGTCCTAAGTTGGCTGTGACTTGACAGCAACAGGGTGGGGGGAGAGACTTCAAAATAAAACCAACTTTTTATATCAGCTGTGCAGTCTGTGTATACATTGTGATTTCTGTGTGTACTGCAGGGAAAGCCTGCAGTTCCTAAATGGTGCACTTTCCTTATGATCGCTTGTACAGGCTGTCTTCCATTTGCCCCCCCAGTCGGAATAACGAGACAGACAACAGTTTGGAAGTAAACAAGGGCCACTTTATTAACTATTTAACATAACACTGCGGCAAGGGACCAACTAAGCAAGCATGGAACGGGCAAGGCAGGTGTCACTCCCCTGACCAACCTCCTTGCCCTTTTCATGGGCAGATCACCCAGCTCCGGTCTTGAGCCATCAGTCTGGCTCGCGACCAGCAGCCCAGCAAAACTGGTTGCCCCCTAGGAGCGCCTACCCCTGAAGCCTGACAACTTGCAGAGAGGAGCCTTACCCTAAGAGCTTCCCAGAGGTGATCACCATTCCCCACCCGGGACCCTAAAATCCAAAGGCAGTTCCCGATGACCCTGTCCGATCCCACAGCTGTCAATCGAATACACGTTTGTAGCAAAATATTATTTTATTGAAGCCATGAAGAAGCTGGAACAAGGGTACTGTTTAGAATAACCAGAATGGCCAGGGCAAAGTATAATAAAGCAGATTCATAAAGACAATAACCAATAGACTTGTTTCCCGCTCGCGCGGTTAGACTGTCAGACTCGCGCCCAAAGCCTGGGAAGCAAAGGCTTTCTAAATGATAAACAATTATATTTCTCTCACACTCTAGTTCATTATAGACTAAGCGAAGACGACTCTCCACCACCTGTGACCTTGCTGATTACGATAGTTCAAAGCAGCATTAGCGTACAGTGAAAGGAATGCATGAGACAAGAGAGTGTGCGCGTTAGAATTACAATAGACATGCGCAGTTGCATACAACCATAAAAGGCGGGGGGGAGAACCAAGGAATGAACTTCAGACATATGCAGAACTCTTTGGCAGCTTGCTGACAGACCCCCTGTTCCCTAATGGGGAAAATGCCGTCAGGTGCTCACTGGTTCTGGTTATAAATTACCTTCTTGCTCCTTCATCAGTAGGTCCTTGACCATTATTAACTGCCATCCTGCAAGACACTAGAGTAAGCTTTCTTTTCTTTTCTTTTCTTCTTAAATAAAATTTTTATTAAGTTTTTGATACAGTTAGCAAAACTGTAACCAAACGGCTTTACAAATGAAGATAAATAACAATCATTTTAAACTATAACATAGTAATGAATTAAATAGTTAACAAGTTGAAGTTCCAAAAACAGTACTGTTGACAAACTGTATCACTTAACTTGGAGGCCTAGACCATGTCTGGCGAATATGTAGGTAAATATTACCGACAGGTGAGTATTTCTTTGTATTTGATTGGAATATGACTTATTTGAGAAGAGTCGTTTGTTTGTATATATTCTATAAAAGGAGACCATTTAGCAAGCAAATTTGAAGATGATGTCCTTTGTGCTTCCATCCTTCTGATTGAATCAGTAATATTGCCCATCGCTAGCAGTTCCCATAGCTTATTCTACCATCTTGAAACTGAAATCACATTGGGGTCTTTCCAGCTTGAGGCAATTATAGTCTTTGCTGCAGACAGTAAAGTAGAAATGAGTTCTTGACGATGAGCTGCGCCTTCCTCTTTCATCTTCCCTATCTGCATATGCAACTCTGTATGAGGCATTCTCCCTCGCTCCTTCACAAAGCGGCTGCCTGATTTAATCCTCCTTGCCCGTGGTGTGGAGAAAGCCCCTGGAGCATTTCAGTCTCTGGAACAATGAGAGGGTATTGTGTCCTCTGTTCACCTACAGAGTGAGGAGGTGACACCGAATATGTTAGACATGGAGCCTGAGAGATCAGCTTGGAAAGGAACCAAATGAAGTTCATTTGCTCTGTGATGTTCCATTAAATGCCGAGTAATTAGCACATGTTATGGGGGGGGTGTTTTTGTTTTCTTTCACTTTGGCACAAGGGGGTTCTTTCTGAATATTAATTAGAACATCCAGGCTGTTGGGATCTTAAAGAAATTGCGACTAGCATCTACTTCTTCCCGTGTCTATCGGCCTTCTGATTAGTTTTCCAGTAAATGGAGTTTGGGGAGCCATAAAGATGCAGTATTGATTACCTGCATCGAGGTGAATCTACCATAGGGCATGTCCCCATCACTTATCGCAGGCAAACAATGATTTCAAGGCATCAGCTGTACTCATGTTGCAGTCACAATATCTAGGAATCAACCTGTTACATTATTTCCGTGCTGAGAGTTGTACCAAAGTTCTCTGCCTTGGCTTACCTCATTAGAAGAGTAAACAAATGTGGCAGACATACAATGAACGTGAAAGCACAACTGTCACATTGTAGTACATCGTCGTTATTTCCTCATTCTACTCCCCCGTTTCCAAAAAGTAAGATTTAGAAGGGCATTGTCTTTTCTAGATTAGTATTGCACAAATTCACTAGATTTCCTGTCACGGCAACATGAACAATGCTTATTTATAAGCAGGCAGGATCGTTATTCAGACGAGCATTGTTCTACAGGAATTGATGTTTTCAAGCAGGGCTATTTTGGGGCAGGAACGCACAGGAACGGCGTTCCGGCTGGCTTCCGAGTTGGCCACACCTACAGCCTCCCCCCACCTTGGGTTCCCCAGGTGCCTCACAAGCCGCAGGGCGACCGGGGAAGCCAAGTCGATCCAGGGAGGTAAGGCAGTTTAAACTGCCTCCCCTCCTCCTTGGGTTCCCCATGCGCCCCGCAAGCCATGGGGCACCTGGGGAAGCGGATCCTGGGAAGGAGCTATGCTGTCAGGGGTGTGGCCTAATATGCTAATGAGTTTCTGCTGTTGGGTGTGGCCTATTATGCTAATGAGTTCCTGCTGGGCTTTTTCTACCAAAAAAAGCCCTGTTTTCAAGGAATAACTAACGGAGCCAAAATTTCATGTTTCTGTTTTCATGTCAAACTTTGCAATTCTGTTAAGCAGCTGTGGGCTAGCTCAGAGCCTGTACGTCTCCCTGGGGGCTTTTGGTTTTGTTTCGTTTTTAAATGGAGTGTTAAGCACAGTTCTCTCCAAGCTATGCTCGATGTCTAGGACTTAGATGGAAACTAAGAGAAAATGTTGACCAAGCTGTAGAAAACACATTTGAAAACCAAGGTGAGTTGGGGGCAAGAAGGAAACTAAAATTAAATAGGTGAATCTGAATAATCCCTTTAAAGGTAAAAGGTAAAGGTTTCCCTTGCTCAAAAGCCAGTCGAATCCGACTCTAGGGTTGTGAGGCTCATCTCCGTTTCCAAGCCGAAGAGCCAGCGCTGTCTGAAGATGTTTCTGTGTTCATGTGGCCGGCATGACTAGATGCCGAGGCGCATGGAACGCTGTTACCTTCCCACCGAAGTGGTTCCTATTTATCTACTTGCAATTTCTTGCTTTCGAACTGCTAGGTTTCAGGTCTGCAGTTCAGCGTCTTAACCACTTGATACCCCCCCCCAATAAGTCCTCATGTCTGTTAAGTGAAGGCACGAGGACCTTGAACCAGACATTCCCTGGGAGTTTTGTGTTTCCTAGATTCAAACTACCATTTTTCTCCTCACAACTGGGATGCACAGGAAGAAAGAGTGGCTGCCTTCTTTTCAATGCTATTTTCTCCTTTTTAAAGCACCCTGTGGAGCAGCTATTGGTTCCATTTGAGAAATCATTACTGATTGGTGCAGTGGTTAAGTGTGCAGACTCTAAACTGGTTTATTCCCGGGTTTGATTCCCTACTCCTCCACTTGCACCCGACTGGATGACATTGGGCAAGCCGTAGTTCTGATAAGAGCTGTCCTTGAAAAAAAGCTGTTTCTGTCAGAGCTCTCTCAGCCCCACCGACCTCACAGGGTGTCTGTTGTGTGGGAAAAGGAGTTTGTGAGCCATTCTGAGACACCTTTGGGTAGTGAAGGGCGGGGTATAAATCCAATCTCTTCTTCTTCTTCTTCTTCTTCTTCTTCTTCTTCTTCTTCTTCTTCTTCTTCTTCTTCTTCTTCTTCTTCTTCTTCTTCTTCGTCTTCTTCTTCTTCTTCTTCTCCTCCTCCTCCTCTTCTTCTTCTATCATGGAAGTGCATAAGTTTTGCAATGGAGTCAATAGCTGCTCCATGCAGCCCTTTAAGGAGCAAAAAAAAAAACAGTGAGGAAAGACAGTAGGAAAGGCAGCTACTGCTTCTTTCTGCACACCCTGGTGACAAGTAGGGGGGAAAAGACTCAGGTGACCATGGGAGATCTGAAGCTCCAACTGATCATCTGCTTCAAAGTTCTCACATTGTTTTTCAGCAAAAGGAAGAACTTTGTAATGTATAAAGAGACCATTAGCTGGCTTTCACCAGTCAGGACGGGTACAGAGCTGACTATTTATTTATTTATTTATTTACTAGTAAGGAAAGCCCGTCGTGGCGGTAGACGACGAGCCCTAGATAGGAAGGAAGGGCGAGTGGAAGGGAGGAATGGAGAAGAGGAGGTAGAGAGAGAGAGACAGAGGTAGATAGGGGGGGAAGAGAGAAAAGGGGTGGAGACAGAGTGGGGTTAGTGGTAGTAATTTGGAAAGAAAGGAAGGGAGAAAGGAAGGAAGGAAGGAAGGAAGGAAGGAAGGAAGGAAGGAAGG
>NW_015162005.1:182659-185621 GCF_001447785.1 Gekko japonicus | reverse complement strand
CGGAGGATCCAGGCCTCCGGGGCCGGCCTGGACTGGGGGGGTGGGGGGAACCGGCGACGGAGGCTCCAGGCCTCCGGCGCCGGCCTGGACTGGGGGCGGGGGGGGTGGGGGGAACCGGCGACGGAGGCTCCCCTCCAGGAGGGGAGGGAGGCGGCGGACGGGCCGGGCAGGGCCCGTTCGCCAGGCAGGATGGGTGCTGGAGGTAGGGAAGCCGGCGGACGGAGCCTATCGGCTCCGTTCGCCGCTGGGCTGAAAGCGTCCCTTACCGTATGTGGGGAAGATGGCCGCTCAGAAGAGCTGGCTCCGATGACTGGCTCCCTCCCCTCCCAGCCACCCAGCCAATGGCAGGGCAGGTTGGCTGAGGGAGCCAGTCATTGGAGGCAGCTCTCCTGAGTGGCATATTTTCCACCCATACACTAACGGGGCGCGTTTTAGAATTTTGGCAGCGACTACTCTTTTATATAAGGGAGAGATTTTAATTGGATTTATAACCCACCTTCCCCTGCATAGCAGGGCTCAGGGCAGGTGACAACAATACATTAGGTTAAAACCTTTAACAATAAATTAGGTTAAAAACCTTTAACAATATTTAAGACAGCTCAAATTTACCACAATCAATAAGATGGCACAGAGAGAGGGCACAAACAGTGCCTCATTTCCTGGCAGTAAGGAAGGGGGAGGGGAAAGGATGATGGAAGGGGAAAGGGAAGAGAAGGAAGCCAGCCTGGCTAGAAATCAATTGCCTTCCTCAGCCATAGGCCTGGCAGAACATCTCCATCTTACAGGGCTGAGAGCTCTGGACGAGGTCAGCCAAAACACTCTTCAGGCCAGGGATCACCAGCATATTGTTGTCACGCAGGGCTCTTTTTGTAGCAGGAACTCCTTTGCGTATTAGGCGACACACCCCTGATGTAGCCAATCCCCCAAGAGCTTACAGTAGCCCCTGTAAGAAGAGCTCTGTAAGCTCTTGGAGGATTGGCTACATTAGGGGGGGTGTCGCCTAATATGCAAAGGAGTCCCTGCTACAAAAAGAGCCTTGGACTTGAGCGCAATGCTCTTTGGTGGGTATACCGGGAGAGGCGGTCCCGTAGGTATGCTGATCCCAGACTGTTTAGGGCTTTAAAGGTTAATACCAGAACCTTGACCCTGATCCGGTATTCAATCTGGAGCCAGTGCAGCTGGCAGAGCACCGGTTGTATATGGGCTCTAACTGGGGTTCCAAGAAGATGGAGGAGGAGGAGGGGGAGGGGGAGGGGGAGATTGGATTTATACCCCGCCCTTCACTACCCAAAGGTGTCTCAGAGTGGCTTACAAACTCCTTTCCCTTCCCCTCCCCACAACAGACACCCTGTGAGGTAGGTGGGGCTGAGAGAGCTCTTGACAGAAACTGCTCTTTTTCCAAGAACAGCTCTTATCAGAATTATGGCTTGCCCAAGGTCATCCAGCCAGGTGCGAGTGGAGGAGTGGGGAGAATCAAACCCGGTTCTCCCAGATTAGAGTCCGCGCACTCAACCACTACACCAAACTGGCATAAGGACCCACACTGCTGCATTTTGGACCAGTTGAAGTTTCCAGGTCAGCTTCAAAGGTAGCCCTGCATAGATCAAATTACAGTAACCTAATCTGGAGGTGACAGTTGCATGGATCACTTCAATTGGAGGGAGACAGGTAAGGGACTAATTGCCTAACCTGGCATCGGTGGAAGAATGCCATTCTGGCCACATTTGCGATGTGGGCCTCCGTTGAACGGGAGGCACTTTATGAGATCGCTGTTCTAGCACTTTATGATAATTTGATAATTGGACTTTTTATGATTGTTTTATGACTGGTTTTAATTATATTTATATGTTGAATTTTTATGTAAGCCGCCTTGAGCCTGCTTTGGCGGGGAGGGTGGGGTATCCATTGAATGAATGAATGAATGAATGAATGAATGAATGAATGAATGAATGAATATGAAAATCACACCCAGACTCTTGACCGTCAGTGCTGATGTTAATGGCACACACTATCAGGAGTATGGAGTTGGCACCCTAAACCTTGATTCCCCTGGCCCAGCCACAGGACCTCCATTTTCGATGGATTTAATTTCAGCCTTCTCGGTTTCAACCATCCAACCACTGCCTTCAGGCAATCAACTAAACTTTCTGAGGCGGTATCTGGCTGGTCGTCCATCAACAGATATAGCTGGATGTCATCTCCATACTGATGACAACCCAGCCCAGAGCTCTGAGCTAGCTGGGTGAGGGGGAGCATATAGATATTGAATAACATCAGATTGCCCCCGGGGGATTCCCTGCACCAAAGGGGATCAAGATGAGACCCTCTCTCCTAGTGCCACCCTCTGCCCCCAATCTTGGACAAATGAGAGCAGCTGTCCCGCTTATCCCCACATCGGCAAGGCGGTGTGTCAATAGATTGTAATCGGCCATGTCGAACACTGTCGTCAATTCAAGTAATAATAGCCGTGCCAAGCTGCCTCGATCCATCGTTCTATGGAGATCATCCATGAGTGTGACCAGTGCAGTCTCCATCCCTTAGCCAGACTGGAAGCTGGATTGGAATGGCTCCGGGGCCGATGTGTCTTCCAGGGAAGTTCGGAGCTCTTCTGCTGCCGCTCTCTGGGCACACTTATTTATCTGAGCACACTCATTTCTAACAAATACTGGTCCTGATCACATGTACCAGAAAATGCAGGGAGGACGTGCGGCTATTTGTGCCACGATACTTTGACCCACCGCTGCGCGATCTGACGCAACGGCGGGTGAAGCAGGTGTTTTCCCTTGCAGCCTGCTTCCTCTGACGTAATTGGAGTGTGCCGGTGCGATTATACCAAAAACAAAACAAGGACCCACGGTACGTAGGAAAACCAACATAACAACAAATACCGTGCACAGATGATTATAACATTTCATAAATATTTTTATATTTTTTGAAAAATATTTTACAATAATTTTTATAT
>NW_015162005.1:170273-182529 GCF_001447785.1 Gekko japonicus | reverse complement strand
TATGGAGATGATATTTGATATTTTTGATATATTGTGATTTGTGATTAAGATGATTAATTATATACGAAGAAATTATTGTACAAATATTTTTCAAAAAATATAAAATTATTTATGATACGTTATAATCATCTGTGCACGGTATTTATTGTATGTTGGTGCGATTACACCGGCAACTCCGTCTTCCGCCCGTCGCAACCTCTTTGATAGTGGATTTTCTGTGGTGTTTTTTTTTACTCTGCTTCTTCAGCTGACTGCTACGGGTTGCTGACGGGTGCCAGACGCTTGCCAGATGTGTCTGTGTGATCGCGCCCGTAAAATCCAGCTGGCATTTGTGAGTATTGTGGGGCAAATTCTGCGTGTGATCGGGGCCACTGTTTCTCAGACACTGAGAGAAACAAATGTAGATTGCTTCACACAAACAAGCCAGATATATCACCATTCTAAACTCCCTATTTTCTGTTTAAAAACATGGCCCTTCGCCTCAGTTTTTCCAAACTCGGTTATTTTCTCCTAGGAATAATGAGACCCAAAATGCAGCATTTCCAAAGGACCTAGCCCCATGCTTATCAGGTGTTGCAAGGGACATAAAGAGGAGAAACTCTCTCTGTGTCTTAACCCATGATCTCCTCATTTCTTTACAGCCACAGGGATTTAAAACCTGAAAACCTATTGCTGGATGAAAAGAATAATATCCGGATAGCAGACTTTGGGATGGCATCGCTACAAGTCGGGGATAGTTTGCTTGAAACAAGCTGTGGGTAAGTGATGTAGAACAGAGCTTCCCAGCCTGTGGGGCACGACCAACAAGTGAGTCACAAAGCCTGCTGAAGTGGGTCACAGGCTCTAATTGGCTTGTGGCAACTGTTCCCTTCCCTTCCTTGCCTAGTGCCCAGCTAAGCTCATGCTGAATCTCTGAGGTGGAGTGTTTTGGCCTGCATTCCCCCCCTTTTTTTCTTTAGCTGCCCCTTCCCTGTTCATTTAAGGTTAATACCACCTAGCTGTTTTAAAAAGCCATTTGTGAATTGCTTGCCTGTTAAGAACATAAGAACATAAGAGAAGTCAATGTTGGATCAGGCCCATGGCCCATCCAGTCCAACACTCTATCATACAGTGGCCAAAAATGCCAGGTGCCATCAGGAGGTCCAGCAGTGGGGCCAGGACACTAGGAGCCCTCCCACTATTGGCCACCTCCAAGCAACAAGAATACAGAGCATCCCTTGCCCCAAAGTCCCTATCTATACCTTGTGGCTAATAGCCACCAATCGACCTCTGCTCCATATGCTTATCCAGTTCCCTCTTGAAGCCGTCCATGCTTGTAGCCACCGCCACCTCCTGTGGGCAGTGAATTCCATGTGTTCATCACTCTTTGGGTGAAGAAGGACTTCCTTTTATCTGTTCTAATTTCATGGAGTACCCACTCCAGTTTCATGGAGTGCTCACGAGTTCTTGGATTGTGAGAAAGGGAGAAAAGTACGTCTTTCTCTACCTGCTCTATGTCGTGTCAGTTCCAACAAATGGCCAAAGGAATGACCAGGAAAGCTGCTGATGCACTACTCCTCCCGGCTTCAGATATTCTGGTTTTTTGTTGTTGGTTTTTTTTGCTACTGTGGAGAAATAGAATGATCTTTCCGTATCTTCCTTTTTTGCTACTGTGGAGGAATAGAATGATCTTTTCGTCTCTTCCTTTTTTGCTACTGTGGAGGAATAGAAGGATCTTTTCGTATCTTCCTCTCATATAAGTCCATATTATTTTTTTTCAATCCAAGAAGGAGTTCGCGGATGTGCTCCCCAAGGCTGTATCTCACAAGCTTGAAATCCAGCTTCATCCCCTCCCCCACACCAAGCTTTCGTAGAGACAGAATGTGGAGACTCTGGACTCTGGTCTAAGGTGATGATCAGAAGAAAACAGAAGGTGCTTAATGTTTAGGAACAGACATGTTTCCCAAAAAGAGTAATGGTCCACTGAAGTAAAATGGAATATGAGGGGGGAGTGGAAATCCTTCAGTTCTGACTCAGTATTGTAAGGGAGAGGAGCTTTGGGTTTGAAATCTGAAGTTTTCAGCTAGATAAAGAGCAACCTGAGTAAACCCCACTTTTCTCATGTTTGGCTTCTCAATCTCTGCTTTAGAGAAGAAGTAAATGGAGTGGGACCTTGGCTCTGCATGCCCAAGTGAGGCCAAATCCCTCCCCCTGTTTCTGCCTATTTTCTCTGAAGTAAAGGACATGGTTATAAAGTCCGCTTTCTTACAAAACAGGGAGTAAGCCCTGTTCAATATAGACACTTCTGAGTGGACGTGCAAAGGGTTGTGCATTCTCACCAGGGTGTGGAAGAGATGCATTCATTCTTGGTGCCATTTTTTAAAAATTAACTTTTAAATAGCCAAAGGGAAAAATAGATCTGGTAGCCTTCAGTATTCAGTAAAATGTATTTGCTGCGTCTATAATTTTAATAGCTCATGAAGCTATAACCTGCCATGAGATATTTGTGTTCTTACGTTCGCATTCAAAAAAACCGTGAATAGCTTATGAAAGTGCAGTAAATATTTTAACAAACTCAACATGAATAGGTGTGTTAAGTAAATTTTTGTTTGGATATTCCATTATATAACGAAGCTCGCACAAAATGTATTGGTCCTCTCTTGGTTGGCTCCTCTGATCAGGATAAGATAGAGAAATTACTTTTAAATCCTGACCATACAGCGATACACCAGATAGCAAAATTCTGTTTTCTGGTTGTAAAAGCTCATCAGTGTTCAGATAGCCATTTGGGTTAGATTCCCTCCCAAATAACTGACTTTTTAATTCTCAGTCTTTTATCTTTTTAAGACTAAATTATGTCCTTTTTACATTGTATTGTTGGTTTTAGATTTTAAAATGCTTGTATAATTTTACATAAATAGATTCACCATCTGGATATTTTAGATATTGAAATCCAGACATTGCAAAATTTTGCTCCTTGGCCGTAAAAGCTCATCAGTGTTCTGGTTGTCACTTGGGATTGGACTTTTTGATTTTAAATCTTATTGCCTTTTTTGTCATTCTATTTTACTCCTTTAAATGTATTCCATTGCAGCGTATTCTTAAGTCTGGTTTTAGTGATCAAAATGACCGCTTAATGTTCCTTAGTAACCTTCTTGTTTTTAAAGTAGTTTTACCATTTGGTTATTGTAAGTTACTTTTATGGTTTTTTATAATTGCTGGCTATGTGCTGTAACAATAAAATTCAATTCATAAGTTACGATTGAAACAATCCTAAAACCGTGATAAAGTGCTAGTGATCGTTGTTATCCATAAACGGTAGCGGCCATCATTCTCAGTTCTCAGCTCGCCGTCAGCTCACAGTATTCGTTTTGGTTGTTCCTGCAGTACTTCTTGTTCTTTAGGCTGTTTATGGCAGTTTCTGGAATCCAGGGCCCTGTCCCATTCAACCATCCAATGTTCTTCATTGGTGGTGGCGGCGGCTCCCAAAAAGCCTGGTGGAAGAGCTCCGTTTCACAGGCCCTGCGGAACTGTAAAAGGTCCTGCAAGGCCCTGATCTCCTCCAGGAGCTCATTCCACCAGGTTGGGGCTGCCACCGAGAAAGCCCTGGTCCTGGTCGTTGACAGCCTAGCCACCTTAAGACCCGGGAGGGCCAGCCGGTTCTGAGCCCTAGAACGCAGGGCTCTCTGGGGGACATATGGGGAAAGGCAGTCCCTCCGGTATGTAGGTCCCTGACCATGTAAGGCTTTAAAGGTAAGAACCAGCACCTTGAAACGAATCCGGTATGCTATCGGCAGCCAGTGCAATGCCTTCAACACAGGCTGTATGTGCTCCCGTCTAGAAAGCCCCGTCAAAAGCCTGGCCACAGCATTTCGCACCAGCGGCAGCTTCTGGATTTGAGACAAGAGCAGGACCATGTAGAGAGCATTACAGTAGTCTAATCTCGAGGTGACCATCACATGGATCACTGTCACCAGGTCATCGCGTTTGAGGAAGGGAACTGAGTGCCTGATCAGCTGAAGGTGGTAAAAGGCTGACTTGGCAGTGGCTGCTACCTGGGCCTCCATAGTTAAGGAGGCATCCAGGAGCACTCCCAAACTCCTAACCTCCGGCGCTGGCACCAATGGCGCCCCATCGAAGGTCAGGAGTGGGATCCCTAACTCCGATCCGCTCCGACCCAGGCACAGGACCTCCGTCTTCATTGAATTCAGTTTCAGTCGACTCAGCCTAAGCCAACCAGCCACTGCTTGTAATGCCCGGTCCAGATCTTGCAGTGTAGAGTCAAACTGGCTGCCCAACAACAGATAGAGCTGGGTGTCATCCACATACTGGTGACACCCCAGCCATGCCTCTGGGCAATCTGGACAAGGGGGCGCATATAGATGTTAAAAAGCATCGGGGACAGTGCTGCCCCTTGAGGCACTCCACAATCTAGTGGGTGCCTCTGGGATACCTGTTCATCACCATTTGTCCCTGACCTTGGAGAAAGCCACTGCAAGGCTAGCCCCTGAATTCCAACATCAGTGAGGTGGTGGATCAGTGGCTGATGTCCAACACTGCCAACATGTCTAACAAGAACAGCACCACTGATCCGCCTCGATCTGGGTGCCTCCGGAGGTCATCCGTGAGGGCGACCAGTGCCGTCTCCGTCCCATGGCCTGGGCGAAAGCCAGACTGGAAGGGATCTAAAATGGAATAAATCAATGGGGTTTCCATACCAAGTAAATCTGAACTTGTGGATCACCATACCCAATAAAGTTTGTAACCAAAGATGTAGAAGACCATGAAGCAGTGAGAGTTTGTCAGTTCTTTTCCTCCTAAGGAAGAGTTTCTGTTCCCCACAACTAGCTTTGCGCTATAGAAATTATGCTGTTTTAGGGCCGAACTGAACATGACAGCTTCCAGGGGTGTGAAACATGGACAGAACACCTGTGTTAAAAAAGACCTGCAGCTCAGCAGGCTAAGGCACTCTGGTCCCCCCCCCCCATGCTTTTTCAAGTGCCCAAATTGCCACCCTCTCAGCTACATGGTACTTGAGAACAAAATAACTGCCATGGGCATCCCATTGTACTCACTGCTTATGCTCCCTTTTATGGGTGCTTTTCAGATGATTAAACGCAGAGTCCTTAACATTGAAACACAAAGGCTATACAGCTTAGCCAACAAATCTTGCTCCCCTCTGAACTTTGAGATTCCCCTCACAGTAGGCCGAATGGTCCCATACCTATCTAATATACAAGCACCACATCGAGACAGTTTCGCATTCTGTTTGCACTGCCAATTCTATGTAGATATACATTTTAGATATTTAAACCCTATTTTAGCCAACATGATGGACCTTCCTGGTGTTTTAAAAGTGCACTGTCTTCTGAATGACTCCGCTGTTGAAATACCAGTGAAGGTAGCCATGTTTTGACAATCAGCCAGGGCCGGCTCACTCACTAGGCAAACTAGGCGATCGCCTAGAGCGGGCTGGCCCTTAGAGGCGCCAAACTGCACCCGGCCCCGTACTCTGGGAGTTTCTTGATTATTTGTGTTTTTCATTCTTCCTAAAATGCATTTATTTTTGGAAAATGGTGGGTGCACGGGGGGGATCCTCGCCTAGGGTGTAAAATAAGCTGGGGCCGGCCCTGCAATCAGCTATAAAGCTACGTCAGGAAAAACTATCAAAATGAGCAACACTTTGTAGCAAATTGTTTTATGTAACATTATGCAATACTATGTAGTTTGCAAAATACTTGGTTTTACATGTATGGTCTTATATGGTTTTATAGGTATATTTTCTTACAGTAATCCTCTTTTAAGGTATTGTTTTATGCCAATAAAGGCTAACTGACTGACTGACTGACTGACTATATGGTACTTGAAAATGCAGGGGGTGGGGGACAAGAGTGCTTTGGCCTGCCATGCTGTGGGCCCACGATCAGGCCCTTGTGGCATTTTTAAATCCCTTTAAAATGGTGACAGTGTCAGTGGGTTGGACCTGAGGATGCCAACATGTCTAGTTTAGCCCTTGCCTATTGCTTTTGTGTGCAGGGATCATTCAGTAAGAGAGCCTTTCTTCCTTAATTTAGTTTGGCGAGCTGTCTGTGCTTCTGCACACGAGATGGGATATCTTTGGTGGTGAAATAGAGTCAGATTAGATTATTTTCATGAGCCTAGTGAATCTACCACTCCCATATTTTTTTCTCTGCCTTGGCTCATTGCAGTTCAGGAAACTGATTTCTGTTGCTGAAATGTTTAGGGAAATGGTGAGTCCCTCAAAGCCCTATCTCCATGGTCTGATCCAAATCCTACCCCCCCCACACACACACACACACCCATCCTGGGATTTTTCCTTACTGTTAAAGAAAATGTTCGGCAGTTCTATCAGAGATCTCCCATACAAGTTATAGTTTGACTCTCAGATTGCAATTCAAAATGCCTACTAGAGTAAGGATGCTCACGGATCTCCCCCCCCCCCCCATTTTTTGGCTTGTTTGTTTTAAAACAATTGATTTGGATTCTTTATGGTCAGTATGATGGGCAGTGTTCCCTCTAAGCTCCACAGTGTTGTGAGCAGAAATGCTGCCTTGTGAGCGAAAAAATGCTAGTAGCATTAAAGTTGTCAGCAAGTATATATTTGATTACTTCCATAACCTTGTAAAAATCTCAGAATAAATTCTTTTAAATTATGTTCAAACTATATTTTAAGAATAATTGGAACGTTATAAGAGAAAACAGAATCAAGTTAAATTTCACTCACCCCTTTCCTCTATATTGGTAGACCTGGCCTCCAGAGAACAGGTGTACCCACCAATGCTCCCTCGAAGCTGTGGGGTCTTGTGAGCAAAAATTCTACTTTGTGAGCTACAAGCATTAAAGTTGTGAGCCCGCGATTTGGCTGCTGCAATAAATTAGTCTGCTCTGGAGCCATCTCTCCGGAGCCAAGGCAAAAATGTGTGAGCTGGAGGCGAAAAAACTGTGAGCTAGCTCACACTAGCTCAGCTTAGAGGGAACACTGGTACCCGCCCCTTTCCACTATATTGGTAGACCTGGCATCCAGAGAACAGGTCTACCCACCCCAGTCCACTATATCGGTAGACCTGGCCTCAGACCGTCACCCTGCGCTGAGCCTTAGAAAACATACCAGCCCTTGGGGGGGGGGTGAACTCTTGCAGTCTATTTTAGGGGGGGGGTTGTGTGAAATATGACAGCCAACATTACAGGTCAAGTATAACAGAGGAGGAACAATCACTGTCAGAACCCTGCCTAACCTGACAAACATGAAATTGCTTAAATGTTACCAACCTGCCCAAACTACTTATTCATTCAAATATTTATATCCCAGATTTCCCTATGACTCAAGGCAACTGAAAGGCATAATAGGGGTGTGCCGAAAATAATTTTTTCTGGCTCCATTATAGCTTATGGGGACCGTTATAGTCAATTGGCCCCATAGGCTATAATGGAGAATCGATCTGGAAGTATCTGGGGCTCTGGGAGGGCTGTTTTTTGGGGTAGAGGCACCAAATCTGCCACCAGGGGGTCCAATTCTATGGTCCCCAGAAGGAGGTGCCCCATCTTCCATTGTTTCCAATGGAGGGGGAAAATGCCTTCTCAGTTCACTTGTAGGCTGCATTGCCAGCTAAAATGTTGTGCACCAGCACCCCCTAGCACAGCTTAGAAGGAACCTTGATGAAAGGTATGCTTTCAGTACCCCATTTGGTTTTGATATCAATAGGAGACACATTTCTGGCCGTAACCCCTGCCCCAAGCATTCTAACACCAGCGTTCAACATAGTCAGCTATGACCTATTGACCCACCGCCTTGCCAACATAGGAGTTCAGGGGATTGCCTTGCAATGGCTCTCCTCCTTTCTCCATGGTCGTGGACAGAGGGTGAGAGGGTCTCCCTGTGATACCCATTGGAATGTGGAGTGCTGCAAGGGGCGAGCCTCTCACCAAAGTTATTTAGCATCTATATGTGCCCCCTTGCCCAGTTATGGCTGGGTTAGGAATTCCCAAGAAATTCCCAATCCCTGTACTCCTGCCAAATTTCAGGAGGATAGGAGACAGGCAGTTGTAGGATATTAAAATTCTCACTTGCTGAACAATCACAGGGCATCATGGCATAGGGTTGCCATCCCCCTGGTGAGGCCAGGGGATCCCCTGGTTTTGGGGTCCCAATCCACCACAGCCCAGCTGGCTGGCAGGGGAAGCCCCACCCCTGAGAAGCCCCCTCCTGGCGCCGCCAGCACCGGTGTGATGACATCACCTGGGAGAGACATCATCACGTTTCCGACATCGGGGGCTATGCTCTAGATTTAGGGCAAAACTCTTATGTTTTTGATGCAAAAAAACCCATAGAGTTTTGCCCCAAACCTAGAGCATTGCCCCCACCATCGGAAATGTGATGGCATCACTTCTGGTGATGTCAATGCAGTGTGCGCACTTTGTGCATGCCCCAGAAGATCTTCAATGAGGAACCAGGAAGAAGAAGAAGAGGAGGAGGAGGAGAAGGAGAAAGAGAAGGAGAAGGAGAGGAGGAGAAGGAGATTGGATTTATACCTCGCTCTTCACTACCCGAAGGAGTCTCAGAGTGATTTACAATCCCTTTCCCTTCTCCTCCACACAACAGACACTCTGTGAGGTAGGTGGGGCTCAGAGAGCTCTGAAAGAACTGCCCTTGAGAGTACAGCTCTGAAAGAACTTATGACTGACCGAAGGTCACACCAGCAACTGCATGTGGAGGAGTGTGGAATCAAACCCGGTACTCCCGGATTAGAGTCCGCACTCTTAACCACTACACCAAACTGGCCAGCAGCCAGGTGGGACCTGGCAACCCTAGCATGGCAACATGGATATTTAATAAGTTCAGGATCCTCAAGTGGCAATGTGTGTGTGTGTGTGACTGTTAAACAAAACCTGGGAAAGCATGGCGACAGATGTAAATTATCTCCCAGAGTACCTCCACCCAATCTTTTCTGGCTGCACACAATTTGTTTCAGCATTTTTCTCCCAGCACTGCTGGTTTCCAGTTTTGGAGCTAGGCTAAGAGAAAAAAATGCTTCAAGCACTGGAGTTTGCCATGGAAGAGGCCAGGATTTAGCTCTCTTATACAGTCCGGTTTTGTTTAAAAATAAACCCAGCCATCCCACTTTCTTTCTGTGTAAACAGGAGGTGGTAGAAAATTAATTTCTCCCCTGATTATACGCAGGCACCATCTTTTTTTTAAAAAAAAAGGAAAGGAAAAAAGAAAGGAAATAAAAGACTTCGCTGCTTGCTTTGCAAGAGCTAAAAATCCTGTATTTTCTTCACAGACAGATGTAAATTATCTCCCAGAGTACCTCCACCCAATCTTTTCTGGCTGCACACAATTTGTTTCAGCATTTTTCTCCCAGCACTGCTGGTTTCCAGTTTTGGAGCTAGGCTAAGAGAAAAAAATGCTTCAAGCACTGGAGTTTGCCATGGAAGAGGCCAGGATTTAGCTCTCTTATACAGTCTGGCTTTGTTTAAAAATAAACCCAGCCATCCCACTTTCTTTATGTGTAAACAGGAGGTGGTAGAAAAAAGAAAGGAAAGAAAAGACTTCGCTGCTTGCTTTGCAAGAGCTAAAAATCCCGTATTTTCTTCAAAGAAACCTTTTTTCTCTTTTGATAACTTAAACAGTAAGTGTAATGCTTTCAAGCTTGGGTATTTGAATGTTTAAATGAAGGAATCATGGAAAGGTTTACACTGGAATTTGTGTGGCTTTGATAAGATGGCTTCCACGCTTTGCTCAGTTCCACTCACCGTGGGAGAGAATGGCACGCAGCAACTAAATTAAACTGCCTACGCAAGCTTACATAACAGTTTTAGATATATATATATAGAGAGAGATATATATAACCATCACAGCAGACAAAGATTTGTTGTTGTTTTCTGTAAAACCTCTGGTTTCATGCTGGATTTGTACAGCAAACCGCAATTCAACCTTTAAAACAGAAATCTACAGGCATATCCTTCTATGAATTTATGCAGGAAAAAATCCCACCAGAAACACCTAAAAATAGGAAGCAAAGCTCTCAGATATGCATTAAACACCTCCAGAGACCAAAACAGAGAGATTTTCTCTTGTGTTTAGACTACTATTGAGACTCAATTGCAGGTTTCCCCAAGGAGGGAATTTATGGAAGCTCCTGTACGCTGCCACCACCTGCTGGTAGCAGAAAGGAAAAGCTTTATTGACCATGACTATCATCTACTTGGTGTCAGTGGGATGTACCAAAGAACAGTATCGTAATGAATGCAACAAGTGACTCGCTACAGCTTTTCCCCACATCTCCCTCTATGCTTATTTATAAAATTCAGGAGCCTGCAAGATAGCCATATGGATTCTCAGAGTGCTCTAATACAGAAAATAATTCATTTCTTTCATATAGGATATGTCCTATCTTTCCTCGAGATTGGTTCCCCAGGTTATCTACTAATTTTAGTAGCATACCAGTATATTTAAAAAATTAAAAACCAAAAAAATAAGCTCAAACAGCAAATCAACATATTAAGCAGAAATTTAGTCATAAATAAGACAGTTTGGTGTAGTGGTTAAGTGCGCGGACTCTAATCTGGGAGAACCGGGTTTGATTCCCCACTCCTCCACTTGCACCTGGCTGGATGGCCTTGGGCAAGACGTAGTTCTGATAAGAGCTGTTCTTGAAAAAAGAGCCATTTCTGTCAGAGCTCTCTCAGCCCCGCCTACCTCACAGGGTGTCTGTTGTGGGGAGGGGAAGGGAAAGGAGTTTGTAAGCCACTCTGAGACATCTTTGGGTAGTGAAGGGCGGGGTATTAATCCAATCTCTTCTCTCTCTCTCTCCTCCTTAAAATCAGGTGCCACCAAAAGTTTGGGTAAGTGAAACTCAGTGGACTGCCTAAAAAAATAGGAATATAGGTATCTGGCCAATAGGCATAGGACTGTCCTTCCACAGTCTAAGCAATGCCACAGAGAAGTCCCTGTGCTTGGTAGCCATCTTTTTATCCTCTGAAAGTGGTCTTGGAACAGAGCCACTATTTAGATGGTACTTTACATTGTAAGCCCTCAAACAGGATGTGTTTTATTTTTAACAAGCCACCATAACTGAAAAGGACCTTGTGCTAGTAACCGCTTGCTTCACTTCAGATAACAAGAGCACTCTAAGCAGAGCTTCTGCAGCTGATCCTGACAGGAGAATGGTGTTTGGGATGAGGTACACCTTCACACTATGGATCAACAATATTACGATCCAGTTTTGGCCAAGAATGAGGACGAATAGCTTGGTAGGGACTGGGTGAAGTGAATGCTTCCCTCGGACTCAAAATGTCCCTTAAGAGGCATGTAAGTAAAAAAAAAGTTCAGCGATGTTAACCAGTGGTTTTCAACGGTATTTTGAAGCAGTTTGCAGGCTAGAAACCCACCTCAATGCGCTACCATTGTTTAAAGTCCTAATATTTTAATACATAGACATTTTAAATCTGATGGTTCATTTGTATCAGTGGTCCCACCCAGTTGAGTACAGTGCCTATAAGTGTATGGTGGTGATGGGGGAAGTCACCTGAGTAAATGTCGCCCTTTTTTACTTGACGTCTATGAAAGTTAACATCTCAGCAATACACACAAAGCCTTAGCAATGTAGTAGAATAATCTGGCCTACTGTTTGGGATTCCTTATCCAGGACAAAAAGCTACTAGGGGGATTTTAGATTATGTGATTGATAATCGCCATCATTTAATCCCCATTTATAGTGAGATCATCTGAAAGCTAGCCATGGCTGCGGTCACATGGAACAGTAGCCACGCTAGAGAGACGGAAGATAGGCGGATTTTCTGGGCGCGATCTCACCGCCACATCTGGGAAGCGTAGCGCTCCCGTGGCTCAACTGAGGCTTCCCTTCGAAGATGCGCGGCAAAAAACGAGTACCTCGGAGGTACTAGTTTCCGGAAACCGCGGGGTTAAGAGAGATTTCTATGCGGCCTCGATTGCGTCTGCCAGCTCACGCCCGGCCCAATTGTTTAGGGTGATTCAGTCCTTGACAACTCTGCCTCAGAGCAGACAAAATATTAGTGAATTGGATATTGGCTGTGAGGCATTCGCGAGCCATTTCGCAGATAAAGTCCTGGCACTACGCCGCGACCTCCCTGCCACAATTGATACTGTGAGAGAACTCGAGGCCCCTTGCGCGTCTTTGAGGCCGGGTTTAGAATGTTTTGACCCACTCAGCCTGGAGGAGGCTGACAGGTTGTTCGTATCTGTGCGCCCAACCACGTGCGTCCTTGATCCGTG
>NW_015162005.1:163147-169270 GCF_001447785.1 Gekko japonicus | reverse complement strand
AAAGACGGAGGTCCTGGGCCTGTGTCGGACCGGCCGGGAATTAGGGCTCCTTCTCCCGACCTTCGGCGGGGTGCCTCTGGTGCCTGTGCGGGAAGTTAGGAGTTTAGGAGTGCTCCTGGACTCTTCATTAACAATGGAGGCCCAGGTGGCAGCCACTGCTAGGTCAGCCTTTTACCATCTGCGGTTGGCCCGGCATTTGGTCCCCTATCTCAGCCGCGAGGACCTGGCCACTGTGATCCATGCGACGGTCACCTCGAGGCTAGACCACTGTAACACTCTCTACTTGGGGCTGCCTTTGTTGCAAATCTGGAAGCTGCAGCTAGTGCAGAATGCTGCAGCTAGGCTGTTGATGGGTCTCTCGAGGAGGGACCACATCCGGCCGGTGCTGCAAGCGCTGCACTGGCTGCCTATAGCATACCGGATTCGCTTCAAAGTGCTGGTTCTCACCTTTAAAGCCCTGAATGGCCAGGGTCCAGTCTACCTGAGGGACCGCCTCTTCCCGTATGTTCCCCCAAGAGTGCTGCGATCAGGGAGCCTGGACCTCCTTGAGGTCCCAGGCCCCCGGGACATCAAGCTCGCCCAAACCAAGGCCAGGGCTTTTTCGGTGGCGGCTCCTACCTGGTGGAATGATCTCCCAGTGGAGATCCGGGCCCTGCGGGACCTTGTACAGTTCCGCAGGGCCTGCAAGATGGAGCTCTTCCGCCAGGCTTTCGAGTAGGAGCCGCCGCCACCGCCACTGCCACTATACCATCATCGTGGCGTGATTTACCATCTACCTGGCCTTGGGTAGGGAGAGACGCGGCCCTGAAGAGGAACACTACTCTGGCGCTCCGGCTTCTACATCATCTGCCGCCAGTGAGGATCGACCATCTTGAACTTTTTAAAATGAACTGTAGAGCACCATTTTTAGTATGTACTTATTGAAGTTTTAATGTAACGTGTGTTTTATTCCCGGCGTTTGCCGCTTGTTTGCCGCCCTGGGCCGTATGGGTAGGGCGCGATATAAATCCCAGAATAAATAAATAAAATAAATAAGGGCAGGCGTCTGATCGCGTTTCCGGTGGCATCCAGCGCCCACCAATGTCCCCTCGCAAACAGGTCATTTTTTTCCCAAGGCTCCACGGATGCGCACAAGCATCCAACGGAGCATGCGCACACTTCAGTTTAAAAAAGTAAAAACAACAACCCCGTTTGCCGCGCCACCCTGCTTCTTTGCCTGTGGTGTGATCGGCACCTCCCCCCTGGCCACGGGACCTCGACGGGATCTCAACCGGACGTCTGATCTCGCAGTCGTGCGTTAGTTTGCCCCGGGGCAAACAGCCATGCTCCCCCCCCACACATTTTCCAGCCCATGTGTTCGGGGCCCATGATGACCATACACCTTCTTGCAGATGGAAAATCAAATTCATGTTGTAGTTAATCCAAATGCTCTGTGCAGTTCTGTTGAAACCTCCTCTACCTCTGTCCTAAAACAAAATATCACCTTCCAGTTTTAGATTGCCCTACAATTTCATTCAAGTTCCTAGGGAAACACTCAGTAGGCAATGCAGCAGATGGCACGGTCAGCCCTGCCTAGAACTTGAGAGGGAAAATATGCTGTCTGTGGGCAGTGCTGGAATTCAAACCTTGGTGCCTAGAGCAGAATAAACCCCATGTTGCTGCCTTAAAGTGCACTAATAAAGAAATCATTGGAACGGAAGAGATGTGCTTGTAATAAACAGAACACAGCGACTCTGTGATCCCCTGCCTTGCTGATACATTTTAAGCTCAGCGCCAATCACTAGGCCTCCATGTGAGCTATTATACCACTTCATTAATTCTCCTGGCATGGGGGCATGGCTAATACTGGTGCCTTGTGATGTCTCTGGTATGGAGGGAGAAAAGAGGAAAGAGAGAGGAAGGAATACACAATGTCATCCCTCACAATTGCAAGGAGGGGAAGAGGAGAAACTACTGTCATAATCAGAATTTTGGCAGATCTCCTTCTGGAGCACTTTAGTAAAACCACATCAAGGCAAGAGTTTCACCTGTGCTTGGTCCTCAGTGTGGAGCCAGTGGTTTCAGACATCCTTTTTAGGAAGGAAGGAAGGAAGGAAAGAAGAAAAATGGACTGGTATATGGAAGTCAGTTAAATATATGAGAGCGGTAGCATACAAAGAAAATGTTTATAAAATGTTCCATAGATGGCACTGGGCTCCAGATAAGTTAGCTAAATGCTATGAGGGATACCCAAATGGGTGCTGGAAATGTAAAGAGTGTAAGGGGACTTTCTATCATATGTGGTGGGAATGTGATAAAATTCAAAGCTTCTGGAGGATAGTTAGAAAGGTTATTCAAGAAAGCCTGGGGAAAAATCTAGCGTTAAAACCCGAAATTTACCTGCTAAATATGATACCGACAGAATATAATAAACAAGATGCATATGTATTAAGCTACATTATAACAGCAGCTAGACTGCTAATAGCTCAAAAATGGAAAGCTGAAGTTATACCTACAAGGGATGAATTAGTACATAAATTACTGGAACTAGCTAGAATGGATAACTTAAGTCTAATGATACAAAATAAAAATGAAAGGGTACATGAAAAGAGATGGGAAAAAGTATATATGTGGATAGAAAAACTGACAGAAAACTAATAACCCCAACTTGTAAAGAAAAAAATAAGAGATGAATGACTCTGATTTATATGTAACCGGAACAGATGAAATGTTTGTGTATATAAATGTCAACAAAAATAAAAAAACACTAAAAAACAAAGTTGGTTTCTAGCATTAAAAAAAAACAAAACCCTGTGTCAGACAACAGGATGAAAACATTTTCATTATAGTGTATGCTAATTTGCTGTTCACCGTCTGCCTATATGTATGGACTGTTAACTTCCATTTCAATGTATCCAAGGGAAGTGTGTGTGTGCACATGAAAGCTTCAAACTTTGTTGGTCTTAAAGGTGCCACTGGACTCAAACTTTGTTCTACTGCTTCAGACCAACACGGCCGCCCACCAGGATGGAACTTAGTTTGAGCCATTGATGGCCATAAAAGAAGACTCCAGTTAACTTTTCTCAGGTGAAGTGTAGGAATCGAATGGTGTTTCCTGTGGCAGCAAAGCCAATGTTTTGTACTAGTGTAGTGTGACTGTTCAGGTGTTCAGTTTAAGACTTCTGTCTACGGATCAAGCCTGTGCAGCAGAAGCTTTGGAGAAGGCTCCATTAGGTGTCACCGCCCGCCCCGCCCCTTTGATTGTCTTCAGAAAACTGCCCTGTATGGCCTTTTATACCGCTGCCGGTTTTTGTTTTGCTTTGTTTCGTTTCCCATGCCATCTCTCAGATTTGGCATTTGCTGGGAATTACTCATTCTATCAGCACAGATTGTTTGCTCTAATGCTGATGGCTGTGGATAAAAACATCCCTGGAGGAAATGATTAAAAAGTGCAGCCTTGATTGTTTCTATATATCTTGGAGAGCAATGACAGGGGTGGGGGGTGGGGAAATGAAGCCGGCTAGCTGTTTCATTGGCATAATTTGCCACTGACTTGACCGCATATCAGGACTTGCTTGTAATAAATCCCCCAGGACTAGACTACGCTCTTGCTCACGTCTTCATTGGAAGAGAGGAACCACTTTAAACATGTGTGGGCACGCAAGTATGCTACCAGACCCTTGAGTGAAAGAACGGGTCACATTTGAGGACTGGAAGGACAACCCCCCAAAGTATTGCATACTGGGGTGGGGGTGGAATTCCCTGCCAGGCAAGTTGTGTGTTTGAGAGCTGGTCCCTGAAGCACAGGGGTAATTCAGCAAGTCTTTGCATTTCTCCAAGAGCCAGAGTGCCCCACGAGCAAACATCCGAGAGTGGATGGAGCTGGGGAGCTGGCACACTGCAGCTTTTATTAGTTCAGGTTTCTTCATTCCCTCGCCTTGCCTTTACCTTCCAGGCAAAGAAAATGCAAGGCAATTAACTGCTGAGAGGGCTCTCCCATCTGTTCCAGAACCACTTCCCCACTCTTTGATACTTCTGCTTGTATTTCCGATTGCTCGCTATGGCTCCAAAGTGCTTTGTGTCACCAGGGAGAAAGGCAGGATAGCTTTGTTATGAAGGTATCAGGATGGGGCATGGGAATTTCCTTTCTCTCACTCTTTGGTATCCTCGGCTACATAGATCCTGAGCCTCTCCAGAGGAGGACTTGTGCATCAGGCTCTAGGATTCTATAGGTCATCATAGATTTTTTTTCTCCCCCCTTAACTGAAACAGAGTTGGAACCAATGTTCCCTCTAAGCTGTGGAGTCTTGTGAGCAAAAATTCTACTTTGTGAGCTACTGGCATTAAAGTTGTGAGCGAGAGAGAGTTTGCTCTGGAGCCATCCTTCCTGAGCTAAGACAAAAATGTGTGAGCCGGAGGCTCAAAAACCGTGAGCTAGCTCACACTAACTCAGCTTAGAGGGAACACTGGTTGGAACTGCTTAAATTGTCCAAGTTTGGACACAGATTCACAGGAAAGAATCACATGGATTATTGCTTATGGAGCACTCTGTTTTGGAGATCCTCATCACGCTCACGTAACTACAGTTTCCAGGGTTCTTTGTGAGAGAGCCATGCCATTTAAACCGACTTGAAACTGACTTAAATGTGTACTGTCGACATCCCTTTTGAACTGTTCTGGTTTCTCGATTCAGGTTGCTCAGTTGCACCTTTTGGCATTTGCTTACTGTGTAGTTGACTTCGTGGCTAAGCCGAAGTTACTGAGCAGGTGGCAGAGTTCCTGGCAAATATACTCAGGGACCGAGAAAAAGAGGGAAGAGGAAGAGGAAAGGAGGCAGAGAGATAAGGAGAGAAAGTGAGAGAGAGAAGGTGTATCTATGATTCCCCTTCAGATAGATAAGTTTCTTACTGTAACTGTTTTAATTCCTTGAGATTACTGTTCCAAACTTTTATCACTTTGTCCTGTTATTATTATTATATACAATGATACAAATCGCTATACTTTGATGGTTTCTGTTTGTTGGCATATGGGCTGACTTGTACTGTTATTTTTTTTCTTTAAAGCTATTGTTATGCCAATAAAGGTTATTGGAATTGGAATAATCATTTGTCTACAGAATATAGCAGATTGTTACAAATTTCCTTTGGAGCCAGTCTGGTGTCGTGGTTGAGTGTGCAGACTCTAATCTGGGAGAACCGGGTTTGATTCCCCACTCCTCCACTTGCACCTGGCTGGATGACCTTGGGCAAGCCGTAGTTCTGATAAGAGCTGTTCTTGAAAAAGAGCAGTTTCTGTCAAGACTCTCTCAGCCCCCCCTACCTCACAGGTTCTTCTTCTTCTTCTTCTTCTTCTTCTTCTTCTTCTTCTTCTTCTTCTTCTTCTTCTTCTTCTTCTTCTTCTTCTTCTTCTTCTTCTTCTTCTTCTCCTCTTCTCCTTCCTTCCTTCCTTCCTTTTAGTTTGGTGTCGTGATTGAGTGTGCGGACTCTAATCTGGGAGAACCAGGTTTGATTCCCCACTCCTCCACTTGCACCTGGCTGGATGACCTTGGGCAAGCCGTAGTTCTGATAAGAGCTATTCTTGGAAAAGAGCCATTTCTGTCAGAGCTCTCTCAGCCCCGCCTACCTCACAGGGTGTCTGTTGTGGGGAGGGGAAGGGAGAGGAGTTTGTAAGCCACTCTGAGACTCCTTTGGGTAGTGAAGGGCGGGGTATAAATCCAATCTCTTCTTCTTCCTCTACCTCACAGGGTGTCTGTTGCGGGGAGGGGAAGGGAAAGGAGTTTGTAAGCCGCTCTGAGACACCTTTGGGTAGTGAAGGGCGGGGGTATAAATCCAATCTCTTCTTCCTCTTCTTCTTAAAATACCAGCAGGCATCAAAGTCTGAAGCGAGGAGTTTATAGCATGGGTCCTAACATGAGCAAAGGTAAGGGGCTCTTCCACCGCTCAATGAGGCTAGTGGAGATTGTGTTCCATGTTAATTGGCGGGGCAGGTGCCATTTTCACTTGAGGCACTGCAATGACTTGGGACAATCTAAGTAACCTACAAAAGTTAAGAAAACAGAGCCCTTCTGGAGAACCCTTGCTGAAGGATTGACAGTTTCATCCTTCACTGTTGTTTGTACTCTCTTGGAAATTAGCTTCCCTCTCC
>NW_015162005.1:148121-163093 GCF_001447785.1 Gekko japonicus | reverse complement strand
AACCAAGTCCCTGATATAAAGGAATTGTTGCAGGCAGCCCGGCTGATTGAGAAACAAACGACAGCACTGAGCCTCTGTGCGGGTTTGCTCAAAAACCCTGTGCTCAAAATAAGCAGTGACTACGGGGGAAGTCGACACATCTATGAGGCTTGCCACGGCCTCTAACCCAAATCCCTAAAGAGGCATTCTGAACAGAAACTGATGTGGCTGATCAGAGGCCCTTAACTAACTGTTTCGATGCAGCATCATTTTACATCCGTGCCCTCTGGAGGGAATCCTCCCTGTGATCCAGAGAGCAGTAGGCATGTGGGAGAAATGTCCATGACTCGTTTCCTAACATTATTCTAATGCTCGTGTCTGTGTGTGTGGAGTGGGAATTGCACCATAATGTCAGAACCCACAGCCAACAACGGAGTACACGCTTTCAGGAAAGGTTATACTTTTATTGAAGAGCTATAGATGCATTAACATAGTCACTGTTAAGAATGGCAGTTGGACATAATAAGATATAGGGCATTCGTATGCACCCCCCACTGTGTTGGCCAATTAGGCACCCTCCCGCGCATGGGCTAAAGGCAGCAAACTGTTTCTAGGTGAAGCTGGGAACTGTCCGGCTCCCACGGCTGCCTGGAAAGGCAGACAACACACACACACACCTGCACCTCGTCAGAGATAAGCTTTTCGGCACAAAGCAGAGACAAGAATGCCAAAGCAATTTACACAGACTCTGACTGAACATCCCAACCCCCATGGCAGCATAGCTGACAGTTAAGTAGCTGCCCTGGAGATCCCATAGAGGGTGGAAGGGTAGGGTAGAAATCAGGCTCTCTAAAAGAAACTTTATGCCTTCACCAGCTGTGTTTCCACAAAGTCCCACTGCACACTGTTTGTTCAGTTCCCCCACTCATTCCAGGCAGGATCCCTGACTAGGGATCCACTTCTGGGTTTTGCTGTGGGAAGGTCTGCACCTCATTAGAGGGGTACGGACTTTCCCATAATGTTCCTTGCAGTGTTTAGGCAAACCTCCTAAAAAGCATTCTCTCCCGCGAGTGTACCACTTAAAACACCAGACTGCCAGGAGGAGGGGAGGTTACTCAGATGTACTTTTGTCTGTTGTCTAAGCGGCATAATAAGGAAATCAGTGCTTTTATACTGTGGCACATGCACTCCCCCAGATCTCAAGATTGCAACATTCCCTTTAGATGTTTCCTGGCCTAGGCTAGTCAGATTTCAGAAGCTAAGCAGGGTTAGCCCTGACTAGAGATGTGAAGGCCCAGGAAAAAAACGGAAAAATTTTGGGGGGAAATGGTTTTCCCCCATTTTTTTTCCTGAAGCCTTTTTTGTTTTTTTTCTGAAAAATTGGAAAAATTGAAAAAGAAAAGAAAAAAAATGATTATGGAACATTTTATTTTAACATGATGAATAAAATATTTTAAGACCAGGTGTTCAAATATTTTCCAAATCATTTCTAAAATATATATATATATGGTATCAGATTGATGTAATTTCTGTGCACTGAGGACAAGCAAGTCCTAGGTTACAAACTGAACTCTCCAATGCAAGAACACAATGCATTTCTTCCTTTAGGAGATGCGATTGTCAGAAGAAAATAAAAAAAGTTTCAGTTTTGTTTTTGCATGTGGGTGGGTATTCTGTAATAATTGTTTGGCTACACTATATTTTTAATATGCTAGTTGTGATGATTCCATGCCAAGTAAAAATGTCCATAGTCATATTTTATGTTCCTAAAGTAACGGAATGACTTTCAATCTAGAAAAGACAAAAGAAGTGCTAATGTAGCATTTTTTTCAATTTTTCCATTTCCCCCCCAAAAAAACTGGAAAAAAACCGGGGTTTTTTCCGAGCTTCAAAATTTCCGGAAATTTTACATCTCTAGCCCTGACTAGTATTTGAATGGGATACCACCGAGAAATACCGGGGTCATGACACAGAGGCAGGCAATGGCAAAGCACCTCCAAACATCTCTTGCTTTGAAAACCCTACAGGGTCGCTAGAAGTCAGCTGTGTCTTGACTGCACTTTCCGCCTCCAAAAACCCTTTGCATACCCGCAGGTCCTGTTAGTCTATTGAACTTAGGTTAAAATACTAATAACCAGAAACAGTTAGGCAGGGCTTTTTTTGTAGAAAAAGCCCAGCAGGAACTCATTAGCATAACTGGCCACACCCAACAGCAGAAACATATTATCTTATTAGGCCACACCCCTGACAGCACAACTCATTGGCATATGAGGCCACACCCCTGTGTTACCAGAAGTGTGGTTATCCAGCCACACCCACCTTTTGCTTCTTATTCTGTTTACTTTGTTTGTTGTCAAAACCCAGGGCCTTTTTTTGTAGCAGGAACTCCTTTGCATGTTAGGCCACACACCCCTAATGTAGCCAATCGTAATGAGTTTCTGCTGTTGGGCGTGGCCTATTATGATAATGAGTTCCTGCTGGGCGTGGCCAACTCAGGAGCCAGCCGGAACTCTGTTCCTGTGCGTTCCTGCCCAAAAATAGCCCTGCAGTTAGGGGTTATGGCTATCACTAAATGGTGTGCATTGGGACTGGATGCAAATTCTGTGCTTGCTACCACTGTGACAAGGAAGAGCTGTCAAATGCCAAGTCTTTGCAAGTGTCGTCACACTGAATAACACTTACTCCAGATAAAAAGAGCCAGTTCTCCAGTGTGTCTGTTCAGCAGATAATTGTTTTGTTCTGTTTTAATAAAACATTTCCATGCTGTATTTTCCACCAATTACGGAAGGTCAAGGTGGTTTACAAGAATCTAACCTAGTCAGGGCTGGCCCGTTATTGTTAAATTTTAAACCGTCACCTAGGGCGACGGCTCGACGAGGGCGCCATTCTGGCCGGCCTTGTCCCCTCCTCACCCCACACAGGAAGCCTCCCTTGCCGGCTTCTTGCACCGTCCCTGGCAAGAGACTCCCCTCTTTGCAGCCTTCCAGACAGAAAGAGAAGGAGGTTGGGGGACAAGCGCGGGGAACAGTCTGGGATGATGGGAAAGTGCCACTCACTCTCTGCTGCCCCCGCCCCCATGGTCTCTTTGGAGCTCTTTTTGCAGCCTGGCACAGGCCTCCTCCCCTCGAGCGATCCTGCCCCCCTGAATTCATTTGTAGCTTGCCCCCTTGGCCCGCCCGCTGCGGCTCCGGTGCCCACCCCCATCCCACCCCACACGGAGGGGCGGCAGAATTATCCTCACCTAGTGGGCAAAAAAACCTGGGGCCGTCACTGAACCTAGTAACAGATATTCAAAATTAACCTAAACCAGCATTAATACAGAACAAATACAACTTTCCATCAAAACAAGTCTATCAATACGATTTGCTGACAAATGCCTGCTTGAAAAGAATGGTCTTTTCTTTTCTTTTTTTACAGAAGACAGCTAGTGTGGGTGCATTGCATTCCTCCTCCTCAAGAAACACCTGACCTTTGCTGTGGCCAGCTTAAAGGAATGGATCAACCAGGAGGAGGCCATGCGTATTTTTAAGCTATCCCTTAGCCACTGCTCAGGGGTCGAGAGCCATGATATTACAAAGCAGGGTGTTGTGGGAAGGCTTGGCAGGGGAGAGGATTCGAGATAATGTAATTTTAGTTTTTCATCAACACTTTGCATTTCTCTGGAACGCTGTGGTTGAAGCTGTCATTGACAATGCAGAGGTAGAAGTCAGGGGGCTCCCTTCAGGAGGGAAGAACACATATTGAGTATGCATTTCTAGAGTTCCCTCTAAGCTGTGTTAGCTGGTAGCACAGGGATTTTTGTCTCAGCCCATGAGTAAACTGAGAAGGCATTTTCTCCTCCATTGGAAACAAGGGAGGATGGAGAACCTCCTTCTGGGGCCCATACAATTGGACCCCTGGTCCAATCTGTTTGAAATTGGGGGGGGGGGGGGAGTTGAAGAGGGGGGTGGAGTTGAGGAGAGGCACCAGCAGCTGTGCTGCAAATTTGGTGTCTCTATCTCAAAAAACAGCCCTCCCAGAGCCCGAGATACCTCCAGATCAATTCTCCATTATAGCCTATGGGGCCCATTGACTTTAGACTATAGACTATGGTCCCCATAGGTTATAATGGAGCAGGGGGAAATTATACACACACACACACACACATATATATGTATATATTGCACACCCCTATTATGCTTTTCAGTATGATTTTTAAGCTGCCTTGAGTCACGGGAAAGCTGGATATAAATATTTGAATAAATAAGTAACTTGGGCAGGTTGATAACATTTAAGCAACTTCCTGTTTGCTGGTTAGGCAGGGTTCTGGCAGTGATTGTTCCTCCTCTGTTATACTTGACCTGTAATGTTGGCTGTCATATTTCACCACAAAAAACCTAAAATAGACTGCAAGAGCCCCTCCCCAGCATTGGTTTCTAAGGCTCAGTGCAGGGTGACAGTCCAAGGCCAGGTCTACCAATATAGTGGAAAGGGGTGAGTAGACCTGTTCTCCAGAGACCAGGTCTACTGATATAGTGGACTGGGGCAGTCCTCGACTAGATCCAGGGCCTTTTCGGCCCTGGCCTCTGCCTGGTAAAACTCTCTGCCAGAGAATATCCATGTCCTATAGGATCTATTACCTTTCCATAGGGCCTGCACAGCAGAGATGTTCCACCAGGCGTTCGGTTGAGTACAGCGACAGCTGGCACTCTCAAACTCTCCTACGCACCCATCTGCACCCCCCTTACCCAGGGAACTGGTGGGAACAGAAATTTCTCATCATCTTAGATAATGTAATGTATTGCTTGATTAATATATTGGTTTTTAGTAGTTTTTAATGTAATTTAATGGATTATTATTATGTTGGTTTTGATGTAGGCCGCCCTGAGCCCTGCTTGCAGGGAAGGGCAGCCTAACAAGTTCAATTAAAGAAATAAATAAATAAACCTTTTCTCCAGAGGCCAGGTCTACCAATACAGTGGACAGGGGTGGGTAGACCTCTTCTCCAGAGGAGAGGTCTACCCCTGTAGAGGGCATTTTCTGCAACGAAATTTGATTTCATTCTGTTTTCTGTTATAATATTTAAATTATTCTTAAAATATTCTTAAACTATAGCATAAATAGTTTGAAATAATTCATTCTGAGATTTTTACAAGGTTATGGAAATAATCATCTAAAAACTAATTTACACAATAGTCCAAAGTAGACTCGCTCTCTCACAACTTAAATGCTACTAGCTTTTTTCTCTCACAAGGTAGAATTTTTGCTCACAACACTGGTTTCCACTATTTCTGATTAACTGAGGAATTGCATTGTTGGGGAAGATGAGCTATGTAGGTAGGAACGCTGGTTCAAAATATGGCTTCACCATGCAACCTTAGCAGCCCTTTGTACTCCTAAGTAGGGATGGGCATGAGTCAGAAAAAGGTAGTTGATGGCTGAACCACAAATTGATCCGGGAGGTTTGTTCATGAACCGAACTGGATTGTGATTCATGGCCACACAAACTGCATTGAAAGGGACTGCAGTCCCTTTAAATGGGGTTTGCAAAAAGCCCAAAAACAGCTGAGCAGTGGAGCACACGCTGTTCCCCATTGTGGCTTTTGTGGGGAACAGAAAGCATGGGGTTAAAGGGGCTCTAAAACCATGGCTTTCTTCTCTATCCATGAATCACCACAAACGGTTTTAAAAGTTCATAGAAGCTTGCAAATCATGAACTGGGCAAGATTTGTGGTAAATTTTGCTTCATGGTTTGGTTCATGCCCATCCCTACTCCTAAGGTCATTGTATCTCGGACACTGGCATAGAACAGTTCTAAAATGTGCATATAGCCTGAACATGAAATTGAAGTGGAACATGTGTCATTAAGTCTCTTCAAATCCCAACCTCTGCTTTATGTGTGCACAAATAAGGGCTTGAAGTATGTGATGTGCAGCAGAAAAACTTTGGGTCATTGAAAACCACTTAATTCTTCTCCTGCAGTTCCCCCCACCAGCGTCTTTTCAGCCCAAGTTCCAGACCTGTATTTGGCATATGTCTCTAACCTAAGAGTGACACAGTGCTGCCAAATCATTCTACGTCATGCAAAGTCTCGGCCTACAGAAGAGGATTTCAGACTCCCGATGCTACCTACAGGTTTTGCAGCCCTGGGAAACCAACCTCCCCCCCTCAAAGAAGTTGTTCTTAATGCTCACATCTCTTCCAGTGTGCTATAATGGAGGCTGCCGGCAAAAAAAAACTGCTTCTTGATCTCACTGAGCGGTATTGTTACTGAAGACACCCTACGGATTGTAGCTTTGCCGCCTGGAGATGTAGCAGAAAAGATGAGGAGAGGGCCGGGGGGGGGAGCAAGTTGCTTAGACACACATATTTTGAATAATTAATGATAAGAGCCAAGAAATATCCATGACTTTGTAGAAAGATAAATAGACTTTTGATTAAATTTGGGTTTTCTCTCTTAAAGCAGTCAAAGTTATTGGGCGACTGGCAGAATGGAAATTAGTTTCCCCGTGCCTCCTGGCTGGTCTGAAGATCCCGTTTAGAGCAGTGAGCCAAGATAAAGCTGCAGATATACAGTTGCTCTGAATTGGCAGGGAATTTAGAGTGGATACGCCAAGACTCATGCTGCTGTCACAGCAGTTGAGAAGCTGATGTAGAGTGGCCAAGTTAACCTGCCTAACTGTCTGGCTCTCAGTTGTATCCATCTCAAGCATGAGCCGTATTCTGCACTATTTTTTTTTGTGTTGTACCTTGTTCACAAGGTTCTTATTCATTTTGGGTGGTTTAGATGGCTTTTGAAACACTACCTGTGATGTCATGGCTGCCTTCACAACCAACCTACTTGCACGTTTTTATCCTACCCTTTCCCCAAGGACTTTAGGGCACTATACACGGTTCTCCTCTCCTCTATCCTCACAATAACCCTCTGGGGTCAGTTTGATGGACAGATTACTGGCGCAGGTCCACTCCATGAGTTTCATAACTGAGTGAAAATGTAAACCTGGATCTCCTCAGTTGTAATCTGACACTCTATCACACTGTCTCTTCGATCTCTGGCTGAAAAGTATTGCTTATAAGGGCACAGTGCTTCCGCTTGTCTTTGAGAGAGAATACTTTAAAATTCTCCTCACAGTACTCACGTTTGATGGAGTTTAGCACAGGTGGTTTTTTTCTGTTGTGTTCCATAAAAATTTACATACAGCAAGTACAGCCGAATAATCTGCTATGTGATGTATATGTATATGTATATGTACATATGTACATACCCCACCTTCTGGAGTAGATATAAATTACCTGCCTACCAGAGGGTGCGTTCAGACGGGGCGTTTCTGCCGGCAGAACCGGTGCAGATTATGCTGGCAGAAACGCGATCACACTTACCCTCCATTTTGCGGATCCCTCCGGTGGACGCCCGCTCACACGCTGCGGGCGTCGGCGTGTTTTTTTTTAAAGGACAGTTTGAGCATGCGCATAGGCAGCCATTCAGAGAATGGCGATTTTTGCGCATGCTCAAACCTCACCCATTACATTTAAACTTTAAAGGTAAGGACTTACCTTTAAAGTTTAAAGCCCAACCTGGCCTCCCTGTAGTCCCGGATTGCTCCGGGAAGTTAAAGTAAGGGCTTTTTTTCTTTGTTAACAAACGCTCGGGGCAAAGCTTCGCCCGAGCGCATATCGCTTATTTTTTTTAAAAAATGGCGGGGGAAAGCCGGAAGCCTCAGGCTTCCGACGGAAGTGGCTGTACAACGTTTGGAGAGCGATCAGATGCCGGGGTGCACCGTTTTCAACCGTTGCACTCAGTTTACCACCACTTGGGACCTAGTGGCAGAGTGCAACGGTTTAAAGGGATTTACAACGGTTAGGGATGGGAGGCAGATGTTCGCCGTGTGAACGCCCGTAAGTACACCGGTTGGAACCAGCACCCTAACCGTTGTAAATCCCCCGTCTGAATGCACCCAGAGAGTCCTCCATCTTTCTGTGTTATACCTCTGAGGATGCCAGTCACAGTTACTGGTGAAACGTCAGGTTCTACAATGCCAAGACCACGGCCACACAACCCGGAAAATCTACAGCAACTATATGTACATTATTAAAGCCGTTTAGGTCCTTCTTCCACTGTCAGGCTGGGACGAATGAAGGCTATAAAGCAAATGCTCTCTGATTTCTTGGATGTGAAATTATAATGTGGCAGGTTGAAACAAATAATTGATTTCAGGGAACTGTTTCTCAATTAGTGGCTAAGCAGGGAGCTCAGCGACAAACAGTGGTCTAAGCACATGTTACATTGGTGGGGGTTACTGTTGTTGTCCAAATTTTTCCATCGCTACTTTAATGAACATAGAAACCGTGGATCAACGGGCTGTTTTGCCCAACTGTGAGGCCCAGTCTAACCTGTTGGTCCATCCCACCACTGCAGCCACTCCCAGAGGGAGCAGGGGTGTGCCACCTGAGGGGTTTCTGGGTTTTGAAGTAGTTAAAAGATTAATTTGCAAGTATTTTCCAGTATTGGGACAATTTGGTTTTATAATGGCTGGGTTCCTCTGGTGTTTGTGGTTTGTTGTGTGTGTCTCCCTTTTGCGGTCTTGTCTCCCTTGTCAGTGGGCTGTGTGTTGTTTTGTGTTAAGATGGGGAACCGGGGGAGCAAGATTAAGGTTTGTCTCTTTTCCTTATTATAGAAATGAGATAAAAGGTTTTAAGTTTCCTTTGTGATCAGCCTGTATGAATGTGAGAATACCCATGGAGAATACATGATGCACCATTATTATTTAGTATAAGATTAATATAATCTGTTAAGCAAAATAGTATGAGTGAAAATATCCCCTTCCCTTTCCCCTTCCTGGCCAACTTGGGGCAGGCGTCTGGAATTGGTGGAGACAATTCCAGCCCATTTCGATGGAAGAGTGAGCAATAACACTCTCTCCAGAAGCTGAAGGCTCGTCTGACATTGTGTTCACAAAAACACCAATGCATGGTTTATTATGTTTCTCCAAGTCACTCTTTGTCCCATTCCTGTGTGCATGTTTCCAGTATGGTCTAAATATGAATAAGTTGTCCTTGTTTGTAGAATATGTACATGATGCACCATTATTATTTAGTATAAGATTAATTATTAGAGTTAAGATAAGAATTGAATTGTGCTATCCTGTCTTGTTTTTACCCTTGTGTTAAACTTTTTGTGATCCAGCAGCGGCAGCCCACTTCGAATCACCAGTGATTTTATTTTGTTTTTTTGGTTGTCCAATAGGTTTTGTGTATCGCTGCCTTATCTGTGTGGCTTTCTCATGAAGCAACTTTCTTCCTTTTTCCTGTGGTCTGCAGATCTGATAAATCCACATACAACATTTGTTGCTTTAGGTTGTTTAGTTTGTGCTTAATTCCTTAGTGTCCAGTAGTAGCACATTTTGGCTGGATGCAGCCCTCTCCCCTTTGCTGCCCTGACTGCCTCCACCCAATCCAGCTACACCTCCCTTGTCATAAGGGCGGAGCGTGCTGCAGGTAGTTTCACCTGGCTGGAGACATGGGGGGAGGGTCCCTTGCAGACCATTTGATCTGTGGGTACCCTGATCTTATTACGATCCTGGCACATATGTAATATGACCAAGTTTGATAAAAAAAATTGTGAAAATGTCTCTGGTGTTTGTCTTAAGAATGTGTTTGAGATTGCAGGAGAGAACATATTTAAGAATTTGTCTTTCTCTCACCCCTCCGCCCTCGCCTCTCTCTCTGGCGCAGAGAGAGAGGGGGGGAGTGGACTGTTAAAAGCTTTGAGCCTTTTTCTAAACCTGAAAATTGTAAAGCCTTACACGGTAGGGTGAAGAACTTTTTATTTAGTGGTTTAACATTTGAGAAATAAGTATGCCTGTTTTAAACAGAGTTGTAATATTCAAATCAACAGCAATGATAACTTGGGGAAAACCCAGGAGTTTTCCTCAACCAGGTTTCAGATGGGAGGTTTTCCGGGGGATTCCGGGAACTTCCCTGTAATCTTTTTCCAGCAACCTGCTTGTTTCCATCTACAGGCATTGTTTTAACAGTAGTAATCTTGGTTGCCCCAGGCCACCACAGTCATTGCCCTGGTGACAGCCTTGGGTTCCTTCTGGCTACTCTGCCAGGAGGAGTGCAAGGCTCTTGCCAAATTGTAGTTCTGGAACGTAATAGGGGAGAACAGTGAGAAGAAGTGTTAAGTTTCCCTAATTATTCTTAATTAATTTGGGCTGCCTTCTTGTTGGAGAGCAGTCACTGTTAAGAGCCCGCCTGGTTGAAAAAGTCCAGGATTGGATTTTGGACATAATGTAATGTGAAAATAGAGCAATCAGATGTAGCTCTACATCTGTAGACATTCATTTTATTTGGTATAAAGAAAGTTTGTTGTTAAAAACTTAGCCATTCATTTTAAAAGAGTTGTAAGATTAAATTCAGCAATTCTCTTGCCTCTTCCTGTAGGGAAGGGGGAACAGAGCCCACCTTTTGACTAATTTAAAGAAGCACCCTCCCATCCATTCATTGATGTTTGGTTTAATTTGGCAGTGTATAGTTGGGAATTTTATTAATGTTAAATGGTGTTAAAAGAATGATTACAATTGGGCTTTAAAAGACAGCTCCTTGCTGGTGGGGACTCCTTGGAGAATCTGGAACTCTAGGGGGTTGTCACAGCCAGAGAAAGCTGCTATAAACTGTAATAAAATGGGATAAAAAATTTTTGTCAAGCATTACAGTGTGTGGAGGGAGAGAAAAGGGGACCTGTCAATGGGTGCATGGTTGTGGTTTTGATATTGTTTAACTCAGCTAATTTTAAGGAAGAATCACCTTTAGCCTAGTTGCAGCCATGTATTTGTTTGCAACTATGAAATGGAGGAGGTTTTAGTTTATATAACCTTTCCCGGGAGACATTCCGGGAGGAACTGGAGATTACAGAGCTTAGTAATTCGCTCTTGGCCTCCTAACTGCACACCAATAGCCGGCTCAGTAGTAATAACAACCTGGTTGCCATGTCAACGCCTGCTGTTCCCACAATAATGGCCTTGGGTCTCTCCTGTTATCTTGCGGGAGGAGAGAGCAAGCCGGCCAGCTATCACAACTTTGGAATTTGGAAAGAAAGGAGGGGGTAAGAAAAAGTTTCAATTAGTTTTGAGTTAAGTAAAAAGTTGAAAAGAAAGCTCATTTTGGGGGATAAAAACCCTTCTCTCTTAAGTGGAGAAAGAGAGCAGGGCCATGGGAGTGCCCACATCCCGCAGTGGGACCCCAGTATTAACGTCTGGATCCCGTGGTCTGCAAAAATGTCAGCACCATGGCCCTCCTGGTTGCTGATTGCCCCGGGAGGTCATAAGGCTATGTGGTTTTTCTGCCTCCGCAACTTTTACAGGAATCCACACCGCACCTTGCTAATGTACGCATTTAAAACTGTGAGCCCAAATTTTGTAAGGTGCCAAATTTTGTTTATGATCCAGCTGCTCATTAGTAAGGGAGCATGGGTTTTAACACCCAGATACCCTTCCTCCACTGTTAGTGAAGGGGTACAGAGGTATTGTTGTTGTTCAGTCGCACAGTCGAGTCCGACTCTTCGCGACCCCATGGACCAGCTCCCGCCAGGCCTTCCGGTCTTCTGCCGTCCTCTGAAGTGTGTTCAATTTCATGTTCGTTGCATCTATGACACTTGTCATACAGAGGTATAAAGATACTCAATTGAATAGTGACTTTTATTTATATTTTTATATCTAACGTTGGAGATGGGACGTGGTACTGAGAGACTAGTGATAGAGTTGGCTCTAAAAAGACATATATGCAATAGATAAAAAACAAGGCAGGATTCTGTACTCACTGGCTCATGCTTTGTTTTTCAGGTCACCGCATTATGCCTGTCCGGAAGTAATCAGGGTGAGTGAGCCTGAAATTCCAATATCCTTATTACACAAAGCAAAGCAAACTAGTTAGTTGACTCAGAATACCCCTATAAGAGGATTTGTTCTTTTCACACTTCCCTCTCAATGCAAAGGGTTTACAAAAAATATGTCCAGAGTGCAAATAAGCGAATGAATAAAATGTGCAGTAGGATCTTCACTTGGGAAACTAGCAGCCATAGAAACAGCCTTCTGCTTTGACTTGATTTTTGTCCTGAGTTCCTCCTGTCACCAACACCTCTTTCGCATGAGGAAGACGGCACAGGATTTTCCATGCTGCTCATCAATTAAGGTGGAGGCATCGATCTTTCTTCGGGGGCATGTCCTCGTAGCCCCTGGTGGCATAGTACACAAAAAGGCATCGTTTCCAGTCTACAGATGTAGAGGCAAAGAATTGCGATGCTATGCTTCATAAAACCAATACCAAGGAATTGACAGCTTACGTTACGATCTGGCAAATATGACTGATTCCAAGCTCCATTAAAAAAAAAACCAACTGAGAGAGAAACAGCTCCTCGATATTTCTCAAGGCAACTCTGACATTTCAGATGATGTGCTGATTCTTCAGTTTTCTCCTTGCCCGTCCCATTCCAGTCCATCTTCCCTCACAGCTTCCAGATCATAGACAAGGACGTACGTGGCTTCATAATGAAAGTGTTTTAGACATTATTCCTCTTCCGCGGTCTATCATGTGTGCAATTCAAAAACACCCGTGCAGCTAACTGGCTTGAAATTTTCCCTCATAACCCATATTTCCTTTCAATCCTACAATGGCTTTTATTGAAATTAATGGGCGGGATCTATCCCGGCACAGAACCAAAGCCCATTCCAAGGGACTGGCATAGAGCCCACTGGATCTCTTTTGCCTGTGTGGTGTTTGTACACTGTAGCATCAAGCTCATTGGAGCAGAAGGTCAGTGCATGCGTGCCTATTCCTATGCGCACACACACACCCATGGCAGTGATTGTAGCTCTGTGATTCTGCGTAGACAGGGGAAGGCAAGCAAAAGGTCTGTGGCAACCCCTCTATGTATGTTTTGTGCAAGACTTGAGATTTGTTCGATACATCATCTTGGATACTTCCCAAAATCTCCACTGATGGAATGATTTCCACCAGCAGACCACAACTTCTGCGCCTTTCCCCCGGATACTGCTTCTGGGGGGCAGATAAGTTGGATGTCTATAGTGGAAGGTGGGGAAACCACTAAAAATCTCTGCCCCCTGCTTGCACCTAAGTTATTGGTGAGATCCAGCCCATTTTTATTATTCAATTAAAAGTTTCCCATTATACCCTCTAAATGAATTCAAGGATACCTAGGCCCCGGTCACACGAGAGGTTTTGGGCCAGTAGAGGGACAGATCGGGGGCGCAGCAAATGGGCACGATCCCACAGCAACATATGGGAAGCGTGCTGCACCTGTTCCCGATCCGCCCCTTCCACCCAAAACCCCGCTGCAAAAATGAACCACCTACCGTGGTGGTTCATCCGAGAAGGCCGCATCAAAGCCAGCCGTGGGATCGCCGGTGCGTCCTTTCGCCAGCGCATCCCTGGCTTCTGCCCAAACTGCGCATGCTCAGGCATACGCAGTTCGGCAGCCTCCCCCTCCCGACTGTGGCTTCCTCCCCGGCATCTGATCGTGCCAGGGAGCAACGGCGCCGCAGCTAAGGGGATCCGTGGGATCCCACCGCGGCGTCTCTATTTTGGTGCGGCTCTAATTTGCCGCACTTTGGCCGGTGTTTTCCCTGCCATGTGGCAGGGACCCTATATTGTTTCTCTAACCAACCTTCATCTAAACATCCTATTTCCACACTATGTAGGGAGAAAAATATGATGGGAGAAAAGCAGACGTCTGGAGCTGTGGAGTCATTTTATTTGCCTTGTTAGTGGTGAGTCATCTTTCTTGCTAACTTATTATATTTTTAAAACGCTCCTGTGCTTCCTCCTCCTTTCGATTTTGACATCTTCTACAGCCTTCTTGCATGTGGCTCTCTCTGTGACTTTTAATAACTTGCAGATGCAACTCCTCTGCATCATTCCCGTCGGGAAAGTGCATGACAAACATTTCCCCTCAACTCTAAAACGCTGCCTCTAGTATACAAGGGAGGCAATCCAGTTGTCTGAAAGCTTTTTACTTTAATTGAAAAACCACCAAAGGAGATGAGTTTTTTTAAAAAAAATCACAAAAGTAATTGATTGTGTGGGTAATTAGCAATTTATCAATGAAACCCCGCAGTTCAGTTTTTTCATCAGTGTCAGTCAGCCAGGGTTGGTTTTTTTTAGGTAACAACAGGTTTGATTGTGTCCAAAATAATTAAAGATTCCAAAATGCAATTGAGATGGTTTTTTAAAAAAATCAGGCTCATGGTCTTTTAAAACAATTGCCGCACTTGCTCCACAGGCTTTTGGAGATGTAGAATGAATACAGTTGCTCTGTCATTCTTATATTGAGATACATCCACTCATATATTCTACCAGCTCTTAATGTCAGTGGTGCCACACTAAAAAAATGGCACTGGGGGGCATGGCTTCCCACTTTGGGGTCCTAGGTGACACTGGACTATGTCATAGGAGATATTATTGGAACTGAATTGTAATTTTAAAAATGCAAAGTTCATCTGTAGTTTCTAGATTTATTTGTTTTTTTAATGGAAGAACTAGGGCTGCCAAGCCGCGGCGGGAGATCCGCACGTCATCACAGGATCCCTGCCGCGGGGGACAGTGATAGGCGTTGCACCGCCATCGCCAGGATGTGATGCTACACGTCGCTCTGGCAACAGGACTCCAAACAGCCTCGTTGCCAGAGCGATGCGTAGCATCACATCCTGGCAATGGCGGTGCAATGCCTATCGCTGTCCCACGCGGCAGGGATCCTGTGAAGATGTGCAGATCCCCCGCCGTGGCTTGGCAGCCCTAGGAAGAACCTTCAGCCTTTAATAAGACAGTGTTTATGCCAGCAGAAACGCGATCAGACTCACCCTCCATCTTGCGAATGCCTCCGTTGGACGCCCGCTCACACGCTGCGGGCGTCGGTGTTTTTTTTTTTTTAAGCAGTTGGAGCATGCGTACAGGCAGCCATTCGGAGAATGGCGATTTTTGCGCATGCTCAACCCCCCCCT
>NW_015162005.1:139473-148066 GCF_001447785.1 Gekko japonicus | reverse complement strand
TATATATAAACAAACGCTCAGGGCGAAGGTTCGCCTGAGCGCATATCGCTTAGTTTTTTTTTTTTTAATGGCGGGGGAAAGCCGGAAGTCTCAGGCTTCCGACAGAAGTGGCTAGGCACCGGTGGAGAGCGATCAGACGCCGGTTTGTATCGGAAGCCACCGTTGTACTCTGTTTACCACCACTTCGGACCTAGTGGCAGAGTACAACGGTGTAAAAGGATTTACAACGGTTAGGGACGGGAGGCAGATGTTCGCCGTGTGAATGCCCGTAAGTACACCGGTTGGAACCGGCACCCTAACCGTTGTAAATCCCCCGTCTGAACGCAGCTGTTGAGCCAGGAAATGGGGCTGGAACTAGAAGCTAATGGCAACCTTGCTTTCTGAGTTTGGTGTGCTGGGTAAAGACACCAGAATGCTTGATGGTGATTGTTGTTGATCGATGGACTGATTATTATATTTTGGTCTGTTGCAATTCCTTCTGGCTACCAGACTTTTTCTAGGGCTAAAAACTCTAAACGGCAACTTTTCAGTGTTTTGGACCGAGGAGCAGATAAACATGCCTTCTACTAAGAATTTGCCCATGAGGGATTGCCAGAAGATCAAAGGCTCGTGCCTCTGCGTAATCGCTCCGTCAGCTAATTTTCTGTTCTTCCTTTTCCAATTAATATTCAGGATAATTAGCTACGTTCAAGGCAGGCTTTATCTTCCATGCTATAAAGGGTAAACCAGTGCTAAGGGATATGCTACTTCCAGAGTCTAGAAGATTGTTCTACTGACTACTTTTTTTATGATGGCACTATGTGGGCCAATCTTCTTAATGTTTCATCTTTTCTCCCTGCTGTTCCCCCCCCCCATAGTTGAATTGCTCAACATTCATTCACCCTCTTCCTCTCTTCTTCTTCTTCTGTCCCCTCATCCTCGATCGTGCACCTCCTCCAGGGGGCTCTGCCATTCGACGATGATAACTTGCGGCAGCTGCTGGAGAAAGTGAAACGTGGTGTATTCCATATGCCACATTTCATCCCCCCCGATTGTCAGAATCTCTTACGAGGGATGATTGAAGTGGACGCCTCGAAACGACTGACGGTAGGGAGGCATTCGGCGTCGATTTCATGACTTCACAATTCTAAAGATACCCAGGGTTTCTGCGCCCAAATGATAACTGGATTCATCATCCTCAGCCTCTTTTTAAAAAATGTGATGTGAATGTTTCTGTTAATGAATGCAAGTTTCTATTTATTTATTTTATGACAGAAGTGGCTAGGCACCGGTGGAGAGCGATCAGATGCCGGTTTGTATCGGAAGCCACCGTTGTACTCTGTTTACCACCACTTCGGACCTAGTGGCAGAGTACAACGGTGTAAAAGGATTTACAACGGTTAGGGACGGGAGGCAGATGTTCGCCGTGTGAATGCCCGTAAGTACACCGGTTGGAACCGGCACCCTAACCGTTGTAAATCCCCCGTCTGAACGCAGCTGTTGAGCCAGGAAATGGGGCTGGAACTAGAAGCTAATGGCAACCTTGCTTTCTGAGTTTGGTGTGCTGGGTAAAGACACCAGAATGCTTGATGGTGATTGTTGTTGATCGATGGACTGATTATTATATTTTGGTCTGTTGCAATTCCTTCTGGCTACCAGACTTTTTCTAGGGCTAAAAACTCTAAACGGCAACTTTTCAGTGTTTTGGACCGAGGAGCAGATAAACATGCCTTCTACTAAGAATTTGCCCATGAGGGATTGCCAGAAGATCAAAGGCTCGTGCCTCTGCGTAATCGCTCCGTCAGCTAATTTTCTGTTCTTCCTTTTCCAATTAATATTCAGGATAATTAGCTACGTTCAAGGCAGGCTTTATCTTCCATGCTATAAAGGGTAAACCAGTGCTAAGGGATATGCTACTTCCAGAGTCTAGAAGATTGTTCTACTGACTACTTTTTTAATGATGGCACTATGTGGGCCAATCTTCTTAATGTTTCATCTTTTCTCCCTGCTGTTCCCCCCCCCATAGTTGAATTGCTCAACATTCATTCACCCTCTTCCTCTCTTCTTCTTCTTCTGTCCCCTCATCCTCGATCGTGCACCTCCTCCAGGGGGCTCTGCCATTCGACGATGATAACTTGCGGCAGCTGCTGGAGAAAGTGAAACGTGGTGTATTCCATATGCCACATTTCATCCCCCCCGATTGTCAGAATCTCTTACGAGGGATGATTGAAGTGGACGCCTCGAAACGACTGACGGTAGGGAGGCATTCGGCGTTGATTTAATGACTTCACAATTCTAAAGACACCCAGGGTTTCTGCACCTAAATGATACCTGGATTCATCATCCTCAGCCTCTTTTTTAAAAATGTGATGTGAATGTTTCTGTTAACGAATGCAAGTTTCTATTTATTTATTTTATTTATTTATTCGTAGTATTTTTATCCCGCCCTCCCCGCGAGCAGGCTCAGGGCGGTTTACAATGCTTGGCATCAAGTACATATAAAACAGTTAAAACCAGGGGTTATTTCCTGCAGGAGCACACAGGAGCAGAGCTCCGGCAGTAAGGAACCCAGGGGGTGGGCACACGCAACAAGCACCACCCCCTGCTCCCAGCAGCCCTCAGTCAGGTCACAAGGAGCAAGAAGCAGTCAGGTGTTGCAGAGCCCCCCCCCCAGCCCGCATTCAGGTATAAGCTCTCCCTTTTCTCTGAGGGCAGATCTGTGCATTCCCCCCCCCCATAGCTAGCAGTCCAAAACAGTCCAGTGGCACCTTTAAGACCAAGTTTTATTCAGGTACAAGCTCTCCCTCCTCTGCGAGGACAGATCCCCCCCCCCAATAGCTATCAATCCAAAACAGTCCAGTGGAGCCTGAGCGGTGGGTGTTGCCTTCTGACACACTTCCGGTGATGTCAGGGGGCGTGGCATATGCATGCTATCATGAGATTGTTACCATTAATAGAAATGACATATAACTTCCTGGCCTGCATTTGATCTGCCCTCACATCTTCCCATGGCCCTCCATTCCACACTTCTGCCTCTTTTAGATTATATGTTAAAACTCCTGGTTCTCTGGATGTGCCATACTCTGACTCTAGGTTCCATGGTTTACCTTTCCATGTTCAGAATATCAGATATTTGGAAACGAACTTTGTATGTCCTTGCAGCAAGTTATTTTGTATTATATGTTTACCTAGAGTTACCTTTCTATGCTCTCAAGGAGGGATGTTTTCCCCTCAAGATGCATTTTTCTACTTTTTTACTGAAAAATTATGCCAAAGGTTGCTTACCATCTTGTATCACCTTTTGTGTGTTCCATGTTATTATTCTTGGGTGTGAATTCAGCAGTATAGGTAGTTTTGAAAAGTAGAATGCTTATTTAATTGGTAACACAGAATTTTGTACCTATTTTTACTATCAGACAATTTATATTTTAGACACCAGGAATGATCCTGCATACAGTTATTGAGCTCAAAGTTTCTTTCTGCATGGGAGTATACATGGAGAAATGTAAAGCTAAAACCCCTTCCAGATCTTAATTTTGATAAAATATTGATAAATCACTTCTCAGATTAGCAGTTCTCCAGCACTTCTCAGCTGAAGACAGCACACTACTGAACCCTAATAGATGCCAAGCAAATGCAAGGTTGCATTTTTTGTAGAAAAAGCCCAGCAGGGACTCATTAGCATCATAGGCCACACCCAACAGTGGAAACTCATTAGCATATTAGGCCACACCCCAGACATCACAGGTAATTAGCATATTAGGCCACACCCCATGCCTTCCCTTGGCTTGCCTGGGCGCCCTGCGGCTGCGGGGAGCCCGGGCAAGCCGGCCCGTGGACAGGCTGGGGAAGGCACGGGGAGCCATTTAAATGCCTCCCCGATCGTTTCAGACCCCCCCCCCGGCCCACCTGCCTCGGAGTGGCCAGGGGGGGTCGCTCTCCAGGCCTTCCCTCTGTAGCCACGCATGCAGAGGTTTTGGCTGTAGTGGGCGTGGCCAACTCTGAAGGCAGCCGGAACTCTGTTCCCGAAAATAGCCCTGGTTGTAACACTCCATTTGTCTAACTGGGTTATTACAAATGTTTTCTGATCATGCTTTTATCCTCACATCTACTGTGGCTCCCTATGGCATGTACTGACAAAGCAAAGGTAGATTAATATTGGTGGTGTCCATTTGTTTGATGTAATCTACAACCCATAGAAGCTGGTCTTAAAAATCCTGGTGATTTTACCAGTTGAGGATTGTATTTAACCTTTTTTTGTTAGACAATTAGGTTTGGGGTTTTTTTTCTCTTCCTCTGGCCTGCTGGTGCAGTTTTGTCATCTAATTGTCTTGGCATCTTCCTTGCATGGACATCTGGAAAATTGTGGCCCTTGTTCCCTGACCTCCCAGAGTTAGCAATGGCACTGTGTCTGGGTCTATGTAGCATGGGGACTTTTTGTGTGTTTGTTTTTAAATCAAAGCATTTGGCATATGTTCCAGAATGGTTAGTAGGATATAGAGAAATGCGGTTTTTAAAGCATTCCCCAACATTGGCATTAAAGTTGCTAAGCTATAGTGAGAAGAGAAAGAAAACTCCTCTGGGAAAGCCTATTAAATGTCTTTGCCACTTAAACGGCTTTAAATACCATGTATAACTGAAGGCAGAAGTAGAGGGACTGAAATCCACTGTGGATCACCGTACCTTGCACTGTATAGCAAAAGGCCTACAGTCTTCTTCTTATCAAAACCAGGTGCCCTCCTGTAACCTTACTTTAAAGTAGATGAAAAACAACAAAACATTAATTAATCACTGTATTGTTTTAAAGGAGTAGTGAGTGTGTTGGCATCAGCAAGCGGGCATTTGTAATATCATTATAAATAGCAGTAAATCCCGTTGTGAAAGCAATACAACGAGCTCTAGAAAGATGTGATGTGTAACGAATGCATAGGCTGGAAGCAGGTAAAGTACATATTAGCAGTGTGTAATAGAAAGGTACAAATGTGGAAGTAAAGTCTCACATACCTTATGTTACACAATAGCCGGTGTCCAAGGTCACACAATGTGGGCCAGAAAATGCAGCACACGGGTCCGTGGAGTAGTGTCAACAACTGGGCACTCTGCGAAGTCATTTTATGTTGGATGTCCGTGTCATTCAATGTGGTCGTGGTCGCACTGTCCACCCTGTTATAGCAGAGGTCAAAGAGGGGGAAAAGAGAGCAATACTTTTTAGTGCATCCTGTAGTGATAACAATATTTAAGCAATTACAGAGTGCATGGATGTGTGTACATCAAAAAAAATTAGTTTTGCTGTCATTGGTGAAACATGAAACTAAACGTGACCCACAAAAGTTATGATAAGGGTCAGGACTTAAGCCAAACTGGCAAGTTTGGGGTTTTTTTTAAATCCACATGCTCTGACTTAATATAAGGCAGGTTGCCCGCGGCTCTCCCACCCCCGATCAAGGCCCCGCCGCCCCAGCCAGGCTGCCCGCAGCTCTCTCACCCCCAATCAAGGCCCCACCACCCCAGCCAGGCCAGCGGCAGCCAGAAGACCCTATTTGCCACTGGCCCCCTGCCAGGCAACTGGGAACGAATTGGGGGGGATGTCTCCTCTAGCAATGTGCCCAAAAGCCACAAGGAAGGCTGCCTACGTATCTTGGGGAATCATCAGGGCTCTGGGAGGGGCCTGGACAGGCAGCGGCATGGAGTGGCCATAGGCACCGGCTTCAGTGCAGGCCAAGGCAAGCCAGGAGCAGCGGCAGTGGGATATGGCAGGGCCAGAGTCAGTGGGAAGCGAAATGCTGGAGTCTCCGTGTTCTCTCCTGAGGTGAATTTCTCTTCTGAGGTGAATTTTGGTGCATGCTGCTTCTGGGGGCAGGACTCAGGCAATGCAGCTAGTGCCTAGGGACACCTTCTGAGTGACAGATCAGGGAGCCAACTAATTTGGGAGCATGTGGAATGTTCTGGAAAGTGCCACTACCAAAACACAATTATATATAAGGAGAGATATTCCAGTGCAATTAGACTGGAATAAGAATAGAGGCTGATTTTATAAAGTGATTTCATACTAAGAATGCTTTTAGTATGAGATAATAAGACAACACTCTTTTAAGGGCAATTCTTGACCAATTCCTCTTCAGAGCTATGCAGTGGAGTTTTAGGCCTAAGCAGAAAGAACACTAGAAAATACAGTACTTCTTGTTTATTCCTATTTATAATTTATATGAAGGGTTAAAATGCCTCCAGGTGCATTGGCTGGACTCATGAACATGCAGGGTCTTATGGTTTGGAAACTGTCTCCTGAGGTATAGTGACACATCTCAATGCGAGTCAGGCAAGGAAAGGAAAGAAGCGGGCATGGAAGAGACTTGGACATAGCTTATACCATAACATCTACACTTTGTCCAAAGTCATTAGTGGCTATGTTGCTTCACACAAAGTGATGCATATTAGCAAAGCTTGATTGCAGAAAATAGTATTATATAAGACAATGCAGTGGGAGCAGGATAATACATCTAGGCCCCTGCCACACGGGGAAGAAAAGAATGGCCAAAGTGCAGCTTTTTAGAGCCGCACCAAAAGAGACACGCGGCGGTGGGATCTGACAGATCCCCTGAGCCGCCGTGCAGTTGCTCCCCGGCATGATCAGATGCCGGGGGGGCATGGAAGGGAGCGCGAGGCAGCTGGCTGCGCATGTGTGCACATGCGCAGTTTGGCCGGGAGCCTCGATTGATCCTGAAGATGGGCGCACTAGAAATATCATAGCCACGCTTGCTGCGCCGTTTCAGGTAGGTTCTACCTTTTTCTAGTTTTTTTTCCTATGTGCATTTTCGGCCTAAAGGGCCGGATCGGGGACGGGTGCGTGTCGCTTCCCAGATGTTGTGGTGTGATCGCGCCCATTTGCTGCGCCCCCGATCTGTCCCTCTTCCGGGCCTAAACCTGCCGTGTGACCGGGGCCAATATAGACAGTGATGTAGTCCACAGTCACATTTTTTTATATAAAAGCACCTTCCAGAACCATTCCTTTTTAATATAGCCCTATTGTCTTTATAGAAGTGCCCTCTTCATGACTCTGTTTTACATAGTTAGAGGAAAGACAGAAGTGTGGGAGCTTTCTTGACCTCCTCAAGCAGGCCATTCCCCAAGGTAGGGGACACTGCAGAGTATGCATGTATATAGGCAATAGTTGATCTTGCCATGTATAGGGTAGCACCTCCAGAAAACTCTACTCAGACAAAGGAAGCTGTCATGGTGGAGCCTAGGAGGAGAGGTGGTTTTTCAGATATGAGGGTCCAAGGCCATGAAGAGCCTTGCATGTGATACTCACAGTGACTTGAATTGAACCTGGGAAGTGATGGACAGCCAATGGATTGACTGCAGAATGGGTGTGACATACATACTCTGCAGAGCTTCCAGTAGTGACCAAGCTGTGGCATTCGGTACCAACTGGAGTTTCCAAGTTGACTTCAAGGTCAGACCTACGTAGAGTGTTTTATAATAGGCTAGTCTTGGTGTTACTGTGGCATGGAGTGAGGTGATGAACAGCAGAACTAGAGGCCAGTCAACAAGATGCAAGTATGGTGGGGAAGTGAAAATTTATTGCTGGAATACCAAAAAAGCACCGTATGTATTTCTCCATGGAGATTGTACTGTTCCCTTTAATGTAGAAGAATGAAGAGACTGTGACCTGCATAATGTTGACACCACATGAAAACATTTGCCACTTGCCTTCTGCATGCAGCTGTTGCCACTTCTACAGTTCTGAACCACATTCAAGTACTCCACATTCAAGTACTAGAGGTGCAGGCCTTGGCAATTCCAGCACCTAGGTTTAACTGTTTTTCAATCAGTTTTAGTGGATTTGTCCCAATCCCTGAACCACATGCATGTTTTGGCATGTCCTTCCCTGCCCCAATATTCAGTGGACAGAGAGAGGTAAGGAGGAACAAGAAATGCATTATACATGCTGCAAGTGCAAGCTTATAAGAATGCTTGAGGAGAAGGTGGGAGAACTTGAGGCACAAATCTTTACACTGAGGAACATCAGGGAGGGAGAAAGGTTTTTAGACATGACAGAAGAGGGAGTCCTGAGAGAATGGCAAGAGCTAGCAAATCCTAAGCAAGAGGAAGTAACAAGGAACAGGTGGGCGAGTAGAAGAATGTGACTTTGAGGAGTAAGATAATCAGGAAACACTCACAGCCAGTGGAGTTGCAAAATCGCTACCAGGCACTTCTGATGGTGGAAGATCAGAATAGCACGCTTCGAGATCGAAAGGATGTAACTGACACACAAGCACATAGGCAGAGAAGGAACCAAGCTATCCCGTGGAGGAAGAGACGAGTAGTGGTGGTTGGTGACTCCCTACTGAGAGGGATAGAAGTTGTTGTGTGCAGACCGGACAAGGAATCTCGAGAGGTTTGTTGTCTTCCTGGAGCATGTATCCAAGATGTGACAGAGAGAATTCCAAGACTGGTCAAAACCTCTGACCGCTACCCGCTCTTGCTGATCCATGTGGGAACAAACGATACAGCCCAAAGAAACCTTGAATGGATCTCCAAAGACTATGAGGTTCTGGGCAAGAAGGTGAAAGATCTGGGGGCACAGGTGGTGTTCTCCATTTTACCTGTTGAG
>NW_015162005.1:120155-139091 GCF_001447785.1 Gekko japonicus | reverse complement strand
TGTATCACACAGTGGCCAGAAATACCAGGTGCCATCAGGAGGTCCACCAGTGGGGCCAGGACATTAGAAGCCCTCCCACTGTTGACCCCCCCCAGCACCAAGAAGACAGAGCATCACTTGCCCCAGAGCCCCTATCTATACCTTGTGGCTAATAGCCACTGATGGACCTCTGCTCCATATGCTTATCTAATTCTCTCTTGAAGCTGTCCATGCTTGTAGCCGCCACCACTTCCTGTGGCAGTGAATTCCATGTGTTAATCACTCTTTGGGTGAAGAAGTACTTCCTTTTATCCGTTCTAACCTGACCGCTCAGCAGTTTCATGGAGTTCTTGTATTGTGAGAAAGGGAGAAAAGTACCTCTTTCTCTACCTGCTCTTTCCCATGCATAATCTTATAAACCTTGATCATGTCACCTTGTTCAAACGGAACAGAATAAACAAAAAAGGAGGCGGGGTGGCACTATATTTTTTTCCTCTTCATGAATGAGTTGTAGAATCTGGTATCATGAGTTCATAGATGGGTTTTGGTATCCATTTGTCTTTGTCCACCATCTTCCTTCATCTGAAATATGTGACGTGTAGTTTAGTTACAGGTGTACATGAGGAGCAACAAGCACATATGGGATGGGATGGGAAATTGTACCAAAGGAATGTTGCCTCAGTTCCCTGTCATGGGAATATTGAAAGACTGGAGTCCTCGCACAGAGATGCACATCTCTCTATTCTGACACGAGCTAGGTTACAGAAGACAAACGATCAGTACTGTAATACAGCAACTTCTTTTCTGCAATATTGATTTATTTTGTTTTCTCTTTTCTTTTAGCTAGAACACATTCAGAAGCACATATGGTATATGTAAGTAACTTTTTTTTTTAACCTAAGTATGGTAAACCCTGGGGAATTTCAGACAGCCAATATATTCCGGTTCAGGAACTGTTCCCTAACGGTTTCTGGTCTGGTGATAGCTATAGCGCTATAACACCATAGCACTCTAAAATGAATGTTTAAAAAAAAAAGGAGAGATTATCTGTGCAGGCGGAAAAGGGCGGGAAAACAAAGTGGCACAGTCTGAAATGCCAAACTGCTTCACAGACGACTCACCGGTAGGCAAAAGGTTGTGTGAAATGGCAGCCCTGTACGAGTTTACTCCAAGATGGTACAATAACAGCTTAAAAACGGCTTTAATGTGAAATTCCCCACTGTTAAGTGTAATGCTTGTCAGGAAGCTAGAGACCTGTAAATAGCTGCTGAATAAACACTGCAATCCAGGGAACCATGAGTGCAGCATGGCTGATTTCGCACTAGAGCTGCCTCGTTATTGCGCCACCGTTTCTATTGTTCAATTTCACACCCGAAGCCTCGCGGCTGATTTTGACCCACGGCTTCGCCCGATTTCCTCCGCAGTTTCGCTGATCCTCAAAAAACAGGATCACGAAACTGCGGGGGAAATCAGGCGAAGCCCCGGGTCAAAATCAGCCGCGCGGCTTCAGGTGTAAAATTGACGAAAAGAACCAGGACAAACGGCGGCACAACAGCGAGGCAGCTCTAGTGCAAAATCAGCCCATGATTTGCAGAGCCCCGCCCCTCACCCCCCGTTCTTTTGTCCCTGGTTATTTGAACAATGCTGTCAGAGTCTGGGGCTCACTATCCTCCCTGCTTTGGATAGGACTGAACAGAATCCAACACAAAACGCCACAGATCCGGGTATCTTTCCAGCATTCCAGGGTTTCCTCTTCATGCAGCTGAAGCAAAAAGCATCTGGGGGCAAGGGGTGTCCCCCTCAGTAGACTGTCTGCCTCTTTAAACATGAGCAGGACTTATAACATAGAGATCTGCTGAAGCGAATATCGATATGCTATTATGACCCGTGGGAGCATCATAAGGGAGATGAAAAAGGTCTCAAAAATGCATTGTTCTTACAGGTCAGATGCTGAAAAGACAGCTAATCACTTTAAAAGGGCAGCGTATTTTTGATTTTTATACAATATACATCTTGAATTGTCCATTATCAAGTACTTAAGAATACGGTTTTGGTTTTTGCATTGCATTAAAGTGCTACCATACTATAAATAAAACGGGATGATAACAAAGAGATGGTTGGGTGCACATGTCAGAGAGATCTTTGTTGCCAAAGTAAAAAAATTACCTCAAGGTTTCCTCAGTTTGTGTTATTGAAAAAACATGCCTTTCAAATAACCTTCCCGGTCCTTTCCAAGGTGGTGATCCTGAAGCGATTTGTGTATTGATACTGAAATCTGTTTCTACCTTTCTAAAAGTTTACTCAAGGAGGTTCATAATCAAGACATGTATAAAACAAGAACAGAACCTATAGAACAGACAAAAAACGGGATGCAGTTGTGCCAGTGTCATGGGTGATTCCTGGGATGTTACTGTCAGGAACATCAGAAGAGCGTATCCCACCTCCTCATGCCATTTTTAGTGTCTTTCCAGTGTTGGAACTTTTATTTTTTGTTTTTTATTAATTTAATTGAAGTTGAGCAAACTTCAGAGGACAGCGGAAGACCGGAAGGCCTGGCGTGATCTGGTCCATGGGGTCGCGAAGAGTCGGACTCGACTGTGCGACTGAACAACAACAACAAATTTAATTTATACCCCGCCCTCCCCGCGAGTGGGCTCAGGGCGGCTTACACAATTGTTCCGTAAATGACCCTTCATTCACATAAAAACAGTTTAAAATTCGATTACAATAAAACAAGAGTCTCATAAAGTGCTAATGCTGATACATTAGATACATAAGATGGCATGCTGGGAATACCATACCGCCAGACAGTTTGCCACTCAGTGATCTTCCTGAGCACAGTGGTGGAGGCCAGATGTTAAAACTACGGGCCGGCTTGTTGGTAGTAGTGGGGTTGGCTCCTAGTTGAAAGCCAGGTGGAAGAGCTCCGTCTTGCAGGCTCTTTCCTTGTTGTTGTTGTTGTTGACAGCTGTGTACCTATCCCATCCTTTCCTGAACCGCAGTTCCATCCCGTAACAAAGGTTATTTCCTACCAAGAAGGTAACAGCTCTCCAGTTATCTGGGGTTGGAGAAATCACTGATTTTGACAACTATTAATAAACAACTAGGGAGGTGAACGTGGCATGAAACAGATCTCAAAAGCTAAGCAGGGTCAGTACTTGGAAGGGAGACCTCCAAGGAAGACTCTGCAGAGGAAAACAATGGCAAACCACCTCTGCTTCTCACTTGCCTTGAAAACTCCATTCTGGAGGGTCACCATAAATCGGCTGTGATTTCATGGCACTTCACATGCACACACAGGAGCTGCGGTGGCTCAAGTGGTTAAGACGCTGAACTGCAGGCTGTGGAAGGTCGGTAGTTCAGCAGTTCGAGACCCGAGTGTGCCGCATGACGGAGTGAGCTCCCGTCTCTAGTTCCAGCTCCTGCCAACCTAGCAGTTCGAAAGCAAGAAATTGCAAGTAGATAAATAGGTACCACTTCAGTGGGAAGGTAACAGCGTTCCATGCGCCTTGGTGTTTAGTCATGCCGGCCACATGACCACGGAAACGTCTTCGGACAGCGCTGGCTCTTCGGCTTTGAAACGGAGATGAGCACCGCAACCCTAGAGTCGGATTCGACTGGCTTTCGAGCAAGGGAAACCTTTACCTTTACCTTACACATGCACACACAATAAACCACTAGGAGGCACTAGGAGGAGGTAACAAAGTCCTTAATTCAGGAGGGTGGATTATGAAATCCAAAACTAAAATATCTGTCAAAATATTTGAAAGGATGAGTCAGTCCATATTTTTTTTAAAAAAATGATGGTTGATGTGAGAGCCATTTTGAAACAGCTCACCTATGACCTTGTCAAGGTGCCTTCTCTTAAGCTGAACATGTAATACCTAAAATGCAGAATCTGTCGTAAATGTGCAGGTGCCTACATATGCCACACCTGTTTGAGTGGAAGCTTTAGAAGTGCTAATTGCTCACTGTTCACACTTCAAGACATAATTAATCAGTAAACGAAAATGGTACTTTGTAGGCCTGTAGCCCAAAGTTTGATCTGTTCATGGGGCAACACCTGTAATTGCAGCAGGGGGTCTGTGCCAAGCGATCTACGAGCATATGGCACTGAAACATTGCACAGCTGTTAGACTGTTAGTTATGTTGCTGTGGGGTTTGTGCTGCCCCTTTGATAGGGTACACACGGAAATTACTTTATACAGGGCTGGATCTGCAAAGGTATTACAGTCCTTTGTCTCCAGTTGAATTCCAAAGACGGAGGAAAGCTGGCTAAAGCATTCTCCTTGGGAAGACAGATGGCTTTTTGACAACCTCGTTACTGCTGTTAATGTTGCCATGTTGTTGTGTTATTTTTTTCTTCCTATTTTGCAGAGGGGGTAAGAATGAGCCCGAACCCGAACAACCAATTCCTCGAAAGGTGCAAATTCGCTCTCTCCCTTCCCTGGAGGACATTGATCCCGACGTTTTAGACAGCATGCACTCGTTAGGTTGCTTGCGTGACAGAAATAACCTCTTACAGGACTTGTTATCGGCAGAGAAAGCAAGACTGAAGTCTTTTTGTAATATAGGTTCTGTGGGTGCGCGTTACGTAATGCCAGAGGAAACAGAGGGCAGAGCCTCTGTAATTTTGAGAGCAATCCAAAGTTTTACTCAGGATCCCATTCCATGGCGTTTACTGCCAGGAAAAAGTTCTTAGGTTTGCAGTGTTACAATCTGAAGGAAGCAACTTTGGCATCCTTGGAGCAAATTGCAGCTGCTGGAATTCCCTCTTTTGCACAGCTATTACACATGCAGGAGCCCTGTTCTGTATTGCATAAACTCACTTTAGAGTATGGATTTGTTGCCAGCATGGCATAGTGGTTTAGAGTTGCAGACTCTACTCTGGAGAAATGGGTTTGATTCCCCACTCTTCCACATGAAACCTTGGCCCAGTCACAGTTCTCTCAGAACTCTCAGCCCCACCTACCTCACAAGGTGACTATTGTGGGGAGAGGGAGGGAAGGCAATTATAAGCCACTTTGAGACTCCTTAGGGTAGGGAAACGCAGGGTATAGAAACCAAGTTGCCGTCTTCTTCTCTCTGGGTCACCTATATTAAGGTGAACTGATCATTATTTCCCAGCTGTCTGAGTTGGCTTCCCAAGTCCCCCCGGGGGGCAGGGAAAACCCCACCCCAGAGGCCCGTTCCCCGGTGCCGCCGGATCGGGCCCCGGGGGGAACTCCTCCCCGACGTGCACCTGGAAGTGACACAACCATGCCGGGCACGCTGGGGGTGGGGCCATGGCCATCCAAGGGAAAACTCTATGGTTTTCCCTTGTATGGCCATGGCCCCACCCCCAGCGTGCCTGGCGTCGTCACGTCACTTTCGGGTGACATGCATGCGGCAGCGTCGCGCACGTCGCGTGTGCACGCATGCACCAGACGCCAGCCCCCTGCTCCTGGCGAAGATCGACTTGGCAACGCTATGTCTGAGACATGAAAGATCCTCCTAGTCCAACCAGTAACCCATGTAGCTTAGTACTGTCAGTCCACAGTGGCAGTAGATTTTGTACTTGGCTCCCAAAAGAAGGAGGAGGAGGAGATTAGATTTCTACCCCGCCCTTCACTACCCAAAGGAGTCTCAGAGCGGCTTCCAAACTCCTTTCCCTTCCCCTCCCCACAACAGACACCCTGTGAGGTAGGTGGGGCTGAGAGAGCTCTGACAGAAACTGCTCTTTTTCAAGGACAGCTCTTATCAGAACTACGGCTTGGCCAAGGTCATCCAGCCAGGTGCAAATGGAGGAGCGGGGAATCAAACCCGGTTCTCCCAGATTAGAGTCCACGCACTTAACCACTTCACCAAAGTTGCTGAATGGTGATGCCATCTTGGCAGGAATACTGTTACATAATGATATGCTTTATTATGCAATCCTTCTTGAGTTCTACCACTTCAGACAGACTACAGGTGAATGGGCTGTGTATTCAAATGTTCATCGGGGGTGGGGGTGGAAGATGTCATTTTTGCTTGCTAGCTTCCTGTGTGCAGGGAATGTTTTGGTACAGAAGAGCTATTTAAATATATGATCTCACCCACTCGCAATCTGAAGTAGTATAGTCCAGGCAGGACTGTACCGCATGCTATATATGCACATTAGAATAAGCTCCCAAGCCGGGATTTTCCTTAGTGCTTTTCTCTGAGAACTCTAACTGAATTGATTATAGGACATGGGATCTGTACACAGAAAGCATGTACATGCTATATATGCACATTAGAATAAGCTCTCAAGCCAGGATTTTCCTTAGTACTTTTCCCTGAGACCCCTAACTGAATTAATGGTAGAACATGGGATCTGTACACAGAAAGCATGTGCTCTGCTTTGTCAATGAGCTATAGTCCCTCCTAAGAAAGAAGCCCTACATCAGAGCCCATAATGAGACAGAGTGAAAGCAAGAATAACCAGGTACTGCCTGCTGCCCACTATTCATTTAGTCAATGGCCCCGGTCACACGGGCCAGAAAACGTGGGGGGGAGGCGTGGCTATTTGCGGCGGCACAATTAGACACGTGACAACGTGATCCAACCCACAGTTCCGGCCCTCAGCGTGTGCACTGCAACGAAGACGGCCGGAGGGAAAAGCCGCACCAGTGTGATTACACCGAGGGAGTCCGGAGGCAGCCCGTGGCAAACCGTTTACTAGTACCTTTGAGGAGGTATTTTTTAATCGCGCATTTTCAGCGGCCTGCCACAGGTTGACCACGGGTGTGCTTCACTTGCTCGATGTTGTGGTGTGATCGCGCTCGGAAATTCCGCCATTCCATCGTGGCTCTCCCGCGGCAAATTCACTGTGTGAACGGGGCCAGTGTTTAGTATTTACTGAAATGCAAGAGTAGCTTTTTTCACAGGAATGTCATCAAAAGGAGGGTGGGTGGGTGTGTTACATTTGCATACAAGTTACAGTTATGACCAATAATATATTTTGGCGTATAACATCTTTGAGGGGACTGTTTTACATTCAAAGATGTTTTCCTTTCAAGTAAATACCGTAGTTATATTGTTTATGTTACAGGGCCCGTTGAAATTGTACAGATTGTACAGCCATGGTGTTTGTGGCTTGGTCCTTGGGAAAGATGTTTATTTCCAATGCAGTTTGGGAAATGATTAGAGCCCGTGCAGCCATTGTTGCCGCCAGCTTACCCATGGTAATAACTGGCCAGGCCGCTGATTTAATTTTGTGAGCGGTTATCAAGGAGTATCCATTCTTCAAGGAGTAGTTAGTCATGCAAGTAAAACCATGTAAATAACATTGGCTCCAGCTCTAAACTCTCAAATGAATTTGGCGCTGAGTTTTAATTTTCTTTCAGAATGCTAGAAGGTTTTCATGAATTGTTGTTGTTGTTGTTTTTCCAGAGAAAACCAAGAGAAAATGATTTATTTTCTCCTCCTTGATCGGAAAGAGAGATATCCCAGTCACGAGGATGAGGACCTGCCTCCTAGAAATGAAATAGGTATATCCAGGAAAAAATGTTTGCTTATAGTCCATCTTTCTCACTGGGACTCAAGGTGGATGTCACAGAATAAGTCAATACAATCAACAGAATGGGGCATCCAATAGACAATGCAATCAGATTTTACTCATAGCAATCTGGTATCAATAAGAGATCTAGTAACATGACACATTAAATGATGCAAATATTACATAGTAGGAACATACCTAAAGCAATAGATAGTACACTCTTGGCATTCCACTTACTTTGATGTTGTTCCTTTCTATCGTAATAATTTGAAATAGCGCACTGTAAAACTATTCAGCTTGATACAGAAGTTCCTTCTGTATGTAAAAAGTCCAGTGTGCATCAGGAGCTCCTGCAGCTGCAAATTCCCTTCAGTGGAACAGGCCCCACCTCTGCTTAAACATCTCTCTGTGTGCGTGGAGCTGCCCCAGGCACTGAGAGGGAAATGTGCACAAGCTGAAGCTCTGTCATAGGGTGCTTGGAACTTTGAATTGGAGCCACAGTCAGGATCCCTATATCTCTCAGCAACTCCCAACATGTTCCAAGCTGAGTAGGAAGAAAGGGAGATACAAATAGAGGAAACAAAATGTTTCCTGCAAACCCAGTGGTGCATACACCATTTCACCTTCTTGTTAAATCTAAATTAAAAGCTTGTGGAAATGATGGGAGAGTCTTTTGCCTAAGCGGCTTCTCCTCCTGACTTCCTAAAGTACATTGGCTATGTGTTTTGGCAGAAGAGACTGAGACAATCCTTTTGCTATCAAAACATCAACTTCAGGAGTGGTAGAATTTTCACCTGCATAAAAGTGCAATGTTACGCTGCCTCAAGTATACGCCTTCTTGCAGGCATCGCAGGCATACGCCATGCCGTTATTTCATATCCTAAAAAACCTCCTCCCTGATTGTGTTAGCTTTATCTGTGAGCTGAATATATCTGTATGATGTGTCATCATATTTTCGAATTCCTTTCCCAGGGAAAATAGGGTGGGTGGGTGGGTGGAGTTCAACTTCTTTGCTCCTAACAGTATCTCTGGGAATGCAGAGCAAGATTTAATTGAGAGCAATCATGCTTCTGATAAATATCTCATCATTAGCCATTAACTGTGGCCCTGAACAATGAGATGAAAGGAAAGGGTCAGGGAAGCGGTAATAGTTTAATAGTAGTTGCTAGAGAAATCATTTCCTTCAAAGATGCATGTCATGCAGAAAACGTGTTCCTATTTCTTTGTAAGCATGAGTATCTGGGAAGAATTAGACCCATGCAGTAGTTGCTGGCTTTTGAAATTCTAGCATATGCTAATGGAGAGATATTATTCTGTATTTTTTTGTTCTCATCTCTTTTTCATTATTTTGGTTTTTGTTTCTTTGTATGTTTGTAATTCCCTTCTCTCAGAGAGGTATTTTCTTCTCTCTTTGGACCAAAGTTCCTGGCATCCTCTATATGGCTGGCCAAGTTTCCTTATTCTACAGTCATTGGTTCCTCAAAACATATAAATAGCCCCTTCTGAAAGGACTGCAAAAGTGTAATACAACAATATCTCTTATTTTCAAACTTTGCTCGGGTAACTTCTACTGCAATGAGACTTGAAAACACATCAAAGCTCATTCCTACCCATTGAGTATAACTATGAAATTGGTTATAAGGAAATAATTTAAAATCTCCTTCTCTAAAGTGGCCACCGTACCTCACCCGGGGGAACGGCGATCCCCCACGATCCCTCCCGAAATGACCTCTGATTGTTTTATTTTAATGAGTGGTGAACAGACAAAACAAGAATGGGGTATGATAGAGACATTATTTTTGACACAAATTCCTTGGCACTTCCATGCCCCCAAACAGGAAAAGTTCCTTTTACTTCTCAGCCATCATCCAGAGCTCTATTTGTATGCTAAGAGATACCCAGGGTATGGCTAGAATGTGGTGGCATTAAGCATCAGATGTGGCTGAGGGGAGGACAGAGAGATTTCTAATCTCCATCAGGATTTCCCCTATCTCTGCAGTTTAGAATGTTTTGTGAGAAGGCTTCTGATATTATCAACCAGAGGCATCTGAGGTGTTTGTAGCCATGCTCCATTGACTGTGTTATCTCTGCATAAAGACCCTCCCAGAAAGCGTGTGGACTCTCCAATGCTGAATAGGCATGGGAAGCGGAGGCCAGAGAGGAAATCAATGGAGGTCCTGAGTGTAACAGACGGAGGTTCCCCAGTTCCAGCTCGCAGAGCGATTGAAATGGCACAGCATGGACAGAGGTAGGTGGTCCCCAAAGCCCACAGGCAGGGAATCCATGCCATTTGCAGCAGTTGTCCAAGTTCTCTGGGCATTATTTCATAGAACATTTGAAAGAATGAGACGTTCGTCACAAGAAGTAATCTGTGCTCCTTGCTTTCACCTCATTGGTTATGACCTTGCTTCTCAGACAGAAGTTCAAAAAAAGTGCTAGGGGAAAAAAATCACTAATGGAGACCTTCATGTGCTAAACGCTACTGGCCAGATGGACACTGTGATTAAATAGAAAATATCATTGCTCTTGGTTGCACTCTACGTCATAAGTATACTTGCGATGATATGAAATGTAATTTCAGCTCCCTCGTTGACTGAGGAAACATGGTGGCTATGTCACTGCAATGAATAACACACTGTTAACAATGGTGTTCCCAAAAGGGAAAAAAGATCCATAAATCTTTGTGCAGCCTTCTGGTTGTTTTGAATGGAGCTTACAGTCTTAATACTAACAGATAGAAAGCACACTTACGTCAAATAATTTAGAAATGTACTAATTAACTCTGTATGTGCCCATTTATTGACCCTCTAACTATTTAGGTTTTACAACATGAGCTTGTGTTTCAGCTGTTAGGCCTTATGCAGGAAGCGATCCCTCTCCTAGCATTTGAGTTGCTGAGCAGCTCAGATGAAAAACAGAAGAGGCTCTCAGAACTCCTCGTAGTTCTCTTATTAATAGCCTGTAACAGTTAACTTGTACTGTGAAAACTGTTACTCCAACCCATTGTTGTTGCTGGGGTACACAGGGAAATATCCGTGTCATTTTAGGTTCTGAAACATTTGGCAATTGGATATCCAAAAATAAATAACAGTTTTTTGAGGGTGAGCATGCTGGGGCTGAGAGCTATTACTGTGTTGTAGCCAGGCACTTCTTCGTCTCCTTGTTCAATTCCAATAGTTTACGTAGTGTGCTAAAACTTTTGCTTACCCAGGAAATATTCCAGGTTTGGAATATTTGGGGAGTTTCTGTAGGGAGTTTCTACAACTGAGCTGAAGTTGGCGTCCTAAATTAGCATGTCGTGTTATGTTCCAGTTGTTTGCACCAAGCACATGCCTGGGTAGAACAAAGTAGGAGTAACCAACGGTGAAAGAAACCCTGCATTAAAAAGAATATTATTCCTTGATTTCAAAAGGAATTCTTGACTTGAGCCTAGTAAGCTGAGGCCGCTGATGCAGCTCCTGCCACTTCTCACCTTGGGACTGTGAGCGCATAGCAGGTGCAAATATTCCAGAACTGTGTCTCTCACCAGTCTCAGTGTGTTTGATCTTTTTTTTTTTCCTTTGGGTGTTAAAAATACTGTTGTAGTAGGAACTGATTACCTGATAGAGACTTTTCCAAAGTAATGTTCTCAGAAACACTGTTCAAAGATGCATGCCCAGTGAATGCTGTCTAAGGCCCCGTTCATACGAGGCGTTTTGGGCCGGGAGTGGGCCGGATTGGAAGCGCAGCAAACGGGTGCAATCCCACGCCAACATCTGGCTGGCGTTGTACTCCCGTCTCCAATCCGGCCCTTCCCCCGATGGCGCGCTTTAAAACTGAACCACCTACCGAGGTGGTTCATCTCGCTGAGGCGCCGCAAGCCGGGCCGTCTGATCGCCGGCACGTCTTTGCACCGGCGCATTCCCGGCTCCCAGCTGAACTTTGCATGCTCCGACATGCGCAGTTCGGCAGCCTCCCTGTCTGAACTGTGTTTTCTCCCCGGCATCTGATCGTGCCGGGGAGATAAGGTGCCGCGGCCCAGGGATCCGTGGGATCCCGCCGCGCCGCCTCAACTTTGGCGTGGCTTTTAAAAGCAGCACTTTTAGCGGCTTTTCCTCTGCCATGTGGCAGGGGCCTAAGTTATAAAGAGTCAGAGCAAATGCCAGACATAGCACCTGAAGTATCAGTGGTGTGTATACACTAGACAGTAGCTGCTAAAGGGTAAGTACAACATGTGATTGTAGAAAGGGAAAGGGAACAGCCATAGAACAGATGGAGAATTATTCACCATTCCGCGAGTATACACATTGAAAGGGGTCATCCTGAGATGACAAACACATTAACTGTTAATGAACACACAGGTGTCTGCAGGTAGTGCAGACAGGGATGCTATCTGTCAAAACCGTCGGTAACAAAACACCTAATATCCCTGCTAAGAGGCAAACTGTGCTGGACTTATAACAGTATTTCATGTTAAGCAGCCCATGTGAGTAGACTTTTACGTATCTCCATCTAACAAAACACCTAATATCCCTGCTAAGAGACAAACCGTGCTGGACTTATAACAGTATTTCATGGTAAGCAGCCCATGCGAGTAGACTTTTACATATCTCCATTTTTGGGAGGTTGTAATACTGTCCTAATGATGCCTAAGGAATGTATCTATGCTACATATTTAAATGGGTTTCACAGCAAAGCCCTCTCCCGGGGAGTCTGGAAACTGTAGTTCTATGTAGAATGCTAGGCTCTCTGACATTGGGACCATCGCTAGGGGTATGCAAAAAAATGGTATTTGGGGGGTTCAGGTATATTAAACCTAAAAAATACTGGTATTTTCCAATATTCCCAAATCCCGATACTGGTATGGTATTCTGATTTAGGATTTTTCAGAAATACTGAATTTTTTCAGCTCCATTATACCCTATGGGGTCCATTATAGTCAATGGTCCCTTGGGTATAATGGGGAAACAGTATGGGGGCCTGTTTTTTTGATGTAGATGAACCAAATTTTCAGCATAGCTGCTGGTGCTTCTCCTCAAGAAACCCCCAAGTTTCAAAAAGATTGGAGCAGGGAGTCCAATTCTATAGGTCCCCAAAGAAGGTGCCCCCATCCTCCATTGGTTTCAATGGAATGGGGAAAGGCGTTTAAAGTGATTGTGGTCCCTTTAAATACCTTCTGCAAACTGCAAATAAACTCTTAAGGCATTTAAAGGGCTTGCAGTCCCTTTAAATGCTTTATCCAAGTCATACATTCACCCGGAAGGCATTTAAAGGGACTGCAAGCCCTTTAAACTCCCTTTAACTTTGGCTATCTGGTGGTCCAAAAAAATTTCGAATATTTGCTGGATTTTGGTGCTCTGTTATTTTGGATAGCTAAAAAAAATACTCTGATCTATATCCAGCTGAAAGAATAGCCAAAAAATACCAATCAGGTATTTCTCGGCTATTTTTTTTACTCCAAAATAGCTGAATGCACACCCCTGATTGTCACCAAACTACAATTCTTAGGATTATTTGCAGGAAACATGATTATTCATAGGAAATACAGGTTTGCTGTACAGACATACACTCAACTCATAATGGCCATGCTCTTTTCTGGGTTATCCAAGACTTTTCTTGAGCACTGAAAAAGGAGTTCAGAAGAATGACTACCCACCCTCTTAGTTAGATGTGAAGGAAGACAGAAGAAGCACACTTAATTGCACAAGATTAGTAAGGATGCTTCAGTAGGGAAGGCTCTTGCTTGTGGCTTGTGCTTTTAATCTCAGTGCCAATCTCCTGCTTCTATGAATTTTTGATTCTTTTCAGAATGACTATATATAATAATGACCTCATTGCAAATGTCTGGCACCCACTTGAGGACAGGATATCCTATAATGCTAACATTACCAGTATTGAAGTCTGTAGGTTTGGGTAATATGAACTGGGAAATCAAAATGATACAGGGTAGTTAACTCTGGGAGGAGCGCCATCCTCTCTTTGATATGGCGCTGAAGAAACTGTCCTTTATTAAATGTAGCAGACGCCCGAGGCTGTGCACCAGCAAAACTTAGATTTCCAAATTGCCTTCTGCAGTGTGAAATGTTTAGCTACCCATCATTGTCTTCCTGGCAGTATGATAGATTTCACTTAAAAGTGTGCAAATATCTGTTGCACTTAATTCTGTTTTGATTGGCCTTACTTATGTCTGCTAGGCTGAGTGTACTGTGAGGGGAAAGTATGGGTTAGCTCCTTCAGTGCATACGTCTTCCTCTGGGTCTTCATACATTATTTTGGCTCACTGCAACCAAGGGAATAATTTATGGAAACAGATGAGTGCACTGAAAACCTTGAAATCAACTTGGTTTGCCAACATCTCTCTATTGAGAATCCTGCTTTTCCATTTTCTGTTTTAATTACTGTAAACTTCATTTCCTTATGTTCTTCCTCTTGTGAGGGCTTTAATTCATCGAGCCGTTCTTGTTCATTGTATTTAAACTTCGCCATTCATTTTCCCCAAGATACATCAATGCCATAGCAGCTGACATATTCACGGTGCATTTTCCTGCAACAGATCCCCTCTCCCAAGACATACATGTTAGGGCCTAAAACTTACATTAAACATGGTGGGGTGCAGTGAGTAGAATATAAACTGGAAGAAAACTTTCTAACGTTAGTTCCATTAACAAACTAATTTTATTTTGCATTTTTGTTTAGAATACTATACATTCTTAGGAACTGGTATCTTCCCAATCCAACTGGTCTGGTATTTTAATGAGATCTAGAAATGTTGCTTCTTAGTTTGTTATGATTATGAGAAAGGACTTGTGGGAACAAGGTGTGTTCCATTTTGAATTGCCAGATGGAATCTGCATTCTTTTGACCATGTATAATAATGGCAGTTTTCTATGTTCCTTTCTGAATTTCAACATGTGTTACATGTCTGTGCTGGCAAATATGATTCTAGCACGGGTCTACATTTCATTGTGGAGCAACTGGTGTTTTGGGAGGCTATATGCAAGAAGTACTGTAGACTACATGGTTTGTATGAAATTTATCTTACTTCATGCCACCATCTATTACCGGTTTAATCCTTCACCATTAAGTTTACTATCAAATCCTCCGCTGACTTCCTTGGTGAAAAATAAGGTCAAATATGAATTGAAAGACCCCTTCATTCAAGGAGGTCTTGGTACTTTTCAGAATCAGGACAGCATTCATTAAAGGAACAAGGTCATTGTTTAGGAGCATTTCTTGGAGAGGGGTTGGGCAATTTGGGGCGGTCGGGTCTTACGGACTACAACAGGCAACTCTCTTATGAATGTCCACATTAGTAACTCTGTTTTCTCACTTTGTTCCCGCCATAGTAAAACAATGTTCAGTAAAAGCCTGGATATCTGTGACGCCAATCCCAAATTCAACAAAGAAGAAAGGTATAAACACCAACAATCTGTTCCTCTCCTTTACCTCACTGCTATTCCTTAAAGATGCAGTACTTACCTTCTCCATTGGGGGCACATTTGCTTTGCATGAGAGACTGACCCAACCATTTTCTTTCACGGTGTTACACTATTCATTTTGGCGCATTGTACAGTACATTCTGCACAGCTTGTGTTGTAGAGTTACTGGTAGCAACTTTGCTCATCTCAGCAGTAATAAGGTGCAGCTAACAAAATTTGTTTATCTGCACAACCGTTAAGATTCGGGAGCCCTGGCCTCCTTTGCATCTGGTCCCATTTGTTTGTCCTGTTTGTGACCTTTCCTTTGATACGTGACCTTTCCCCTGGTTTGTAACTAGTTTGCAGTTGTGAGATGGACTCTATGCCACCCTCCAAAGTAGAATCCTGGCAAGTTCTCTTTGTGCAACCCACCACTCCCTCTTGCTATTGTGTTGGCAACTGTGGGGCCAACTGATACGCCCAAGGATAGATTCTTGGGGCTTCCAGTTGCTGAACCTGACTCTTGTGAGGGCTCTTTTTGTAGCAGGAACTCCTTTGCATATTAGATGACACACCCCTAATGTAGCCAATCCTCCAAGAGCTTACAATAGCCCCTGTAAGAAGAGCTCTGTAAGCTCTTGGAGGATTGGCTACATTAGGGGTGTGTCACCTAATATGCAAAGGAGTTCCTGCTACAAAAAGAACCCTGTTAAGTCAGACATTTAACCAATGATAAAGATGTCCGGACCCTAACATGTGCTACATATTGCATGTTAACACATCTGCTTGTTAATTAGCCTTTAACTCCGGCAATCAGGTGCCTGTCAGTTCAGCCACAGCAGCTATGCTTTTGAGAGATTCCTCATTATGTCATAACTGATTGGGCTGGGGACTGCTAATTGGCAAGCAAGATTAATAGTCATGTAGAACAAGACGTTTTCAGCAGGTGGCTTCTCTACCTCTGCATGACAAACTGCACCTGCCAAAATTTCCCTGTTGCCCAGTTGTTGCTGTTTTGGGTTATTAAAGTTTTTAAAACATGAGAAATCACAGCAAATCCACCTTCTTAAGAGCATCAGAATAACCATTCCCCAAAATCACCTGCCTGGAAGGTGGAGGCGACTTTGATTGATTCAGCTGGAGAATCTCCCACAGCTCCGTAACAGAAATGTATTAGTCCTTTAAAGTTGGTTTGTTTTGAATAGAGACAATGGAATGGCATCCATATCTTGCTAAGGTCCATGGCCAATATCCAGTTGATCTGAACCACTGTGGGTTGCACCCAGAGCTCATTAACTAAGTCATTTGCAACTTCACTCTTGGGTGCTTAAACTGTAACATGGAAAGCAGTGATGCACAGCCCTTGTTATCAGCTATATCCTCAGACCTCAAAGCCCCTAGACACACTGTGGTCGCACAGTAGGGAAGGGAAAATACTCCCTATGTCCTCAAAGGCACCTATTCTGCACGTAAAAGGCAAAAAGTCCCAGCTAATACATATTCCGACCATTACCCTTTGCGTTTGTATAGCTCTTTGTACTAGTAAGGAGCTGCGGTGGCTCAAGTGGTTAAGACGCTGAACTGCAGGCTGCGGAAGGTCAGTAGTTCAGCAGTTCAAGACCCGAGATGCTGCATGACGGAGTGAGCTCACGTTCCAGCTCCTGCCAACATAGCAGTTCGAAAGCAAGAAATTGCAAGTGGATAAATAGGTACCACTTCAGTGGGAAGGGAACAGCGTTCCGTGTGCCTTGGTGTTTAGTCATGCTGGCCACATGACCACGGAAACGTCTTCGGACAGCGCTGGCCCTTCGGCTTTGAAACGGAGATGAGCACCGCAGCCCTAGAGTCGGATTCGACTGGCTTTCGAGCAAGGGAACCTTTACCTTTACCTTGTACTAGTATTCATAGGGCTTCTCACAATTCTCATGGGTCATGTTGTATTCCTTACAACAGCCCTGTAAAGCAGGTTAGTTTTATAATCCCTATTAGGTGCTGAAAGTCACCTACTGAGTTCATAGAAAAGGCAAAATCTGAATTGGGGACTTCCTGATTCATCAGCCATGATGCTATACTGGCCCCGCTATTGCACATAGTTTTCGGAATAGGGCTTGGTGAATCCTGGCTTTAAATGAACACATCCATACTGGCTGCTTGTAGGCTGAGAAGGCCACTAACTAAACTTTCTAAAAAACCCTTTTTAAGCAGTACATAGAAGGTACTCTGCCTCTCAGCAGATGGATGGTCGGATTCTGGCGCAGCGTATGAGGCAATCCATTTTATGAAGGCCTGCAGGGAAAAAAGAGCAGTGCAGCCAGACTGGCAGGATCTCGTAAAAAGTCCACAAGCTGGGAAGAAATAACAAGCTGCCCGTTGTCTTGTTTGGTGCACAGCAGGGAGTCCCTGAGCACAAGCGGATGCGGGCCAAAGACCTGGTACAAACCTCAGCCTGGAGTGACTGTAGTGGGGTGGATTCTGAATCCGGAAACCTACCTGCATCTTGTGAGGCTTGTCCACATTTAAGCAAGAGAAATCAGGAGGGTACCCCGCCCTTATTCTTTCCCCCTTACCCCTCAGCATCAGTGCCTTTAAGGTCTCCTCCAATGTTTCCCTCTAAGCCGTGGAGTCTTGTGAGCAAAAATGCTACTTTGTGAGCTCCTGGCATTAAAGTTGTGAGTGAGCGATTTGGCTGCTGAATAAATTAGTTTGCTCTGGAGCCCCATCCCTTCCTGAGCTAAGACAAAAATGTGTGAGCCGGAGGCTTAAAAAACTGTGAGCTGGCTCACACTAACTCAGCTTAGAGCGAACACTGGCCTCCTCCCCAGAAAATACTTTTTGCCGAGGTCTTTCTGGCATCGTGTAGTTTGCCTGTGCAGGTTTGGGTTTTTTTGCACGTCTTCTAATATTAGCCAGTTTGCCGGCCACATGACCACGGAAAAGTCTTTGGACAGCGCTGGCTCTTTGGCTTGGAAACGGAGATGAGCACTGCATCCCTAGAGTCGGATTCGACTGGCTTTCATGCAAGGGAAACCTTTACCGTAGTGCTTCTACCAAATGGGCCAATTGTAGAGCTTTTTAAAAAAAAAAACAAACTAGAAAAAGCTTGTCTGACCAGTCCTTCTTAGTCTGAAACAGGACATAATAAGGCTGACTTAACTTTTCAAGATAGCAGTTTGAAAGATTGTGTGGCTTTATGTCTATGAAGCAAATTGATTATGCAAGAACTATATAGGCCCCTGCCACACGGCAGGAAAAACACAGTGAAAAGCGCGGCTTTTAAAAGCCGCACCAAAGTTGCGATGCTGCGGCGGGATCCCATGGATCCCCGAAGCTGCGGCGCATCGCTCCCCGGCACGATCAGATGCCGGGGAGGAAGAGTCGGAAGGAAGGGGGAGGCTGCCGAACTGGGGGCCGGGATGTGCTGGCGCAAGGACGCGCCCGCCGATCCCACGGCTGGTTTGAGGCGCTCTACTTCGGAAGAACCACCCAGGTAGGTGGTTCTTTTTAGTGCGGGTTTTTGGGCGGGACGGACGGATCGGGGACGGGCAGGCAACGATTCCCAGATGTTGCCGTGGGATCGCGCCTGTTTGCTCCGCCCCCGTTCTGTCTCACTCCCGGACCAAAACCCCTCGTATGAACAGGGCCATAAATGCGCTGTCACTGTCACGGTTATAACATTATCTCTACTATTACTCCCTCCTGATTGAGCTGTTGTATATCCCTAAGCACTGACCTAGGGAGGGGTCCTTTTACTCTTTGAAATCTATGCAAGGTTCCCCCCGCCCCCAGTGGACGTGCATTATAGGAACAATTTTTGTGAATGGCTCAACCAAAACACAGTCCGGAAGTGTCCACATCTTGAAAATTAATTTAAGAGAGTTAATTAAACAAGGATGAGCTGTATCACAATTCGGAGATATGGAGAGCCAGTTTGGTGTAGTGGTTAAGTGTGCGGTCTCTAATCTGGGAGAACCGGGTTTGATTCCCCACTCCTCCACTCGCAGCTGCTGGATGACCTTGGGCAAGCCATTGTTCTGTCAGAGCTGTTCTTGAAAAAAGAGCGGT